>NC_133620.1:405243586-405537483 GCF_048593235.1 Sminthopsis crassicaudata
AGTTGGGAGAAGAGGTGGACTTTAGGAAGTCTGTTTTAGACATGTTGTATTTAAGATGTCTATGAACCAGCCAGGTGGAAAGGTCCAGCAGGCAGCTGGAAATGCAGGACTGAACTCCAATCAGAAATAAGAACTAGATATGTATAGGTGATTTGGGAATCATCTTCATGGAAATTACAGCTGAAGCTACAGGAGCTGATGACATCATTATGGGAAGTCCTTCCTGACCTTCCTACGTATCAATGCACTCAACTTCCTTGAATTCTTTTGTATTTTCTTATTATGTACAGATTCTATGCCCACAACACCCTTCCTCCCTTCCCCAAGTGAAATGTAAGCTGCTTGAGGAACTATTTTTCTTTGGTACCTTTAAGTGCCTAGAATAGTGACTTACACAGATAATGCATAATTAATTATTTGTTGAGAAGGATGTATGAGGGGAAAGAGGAGAGTTAGAATTCAAAATGATCTCAAGTTAAAACATTGGACTGAATTAGATAGAGAGATGGAACATTTATGAAGCACTTATTATTCCAGACACTGTACTAAACTATAAATATAAGTAAGCAAGAAAGATGGTCCCTTTCCTCAAGGAACTTACATCTTAATATATAAGGGGAGCTGGTAGTGAATACTTGCAGCAGTATACCATGGAGATGAAAGGTCATGACATGGGGGTGGGGAGAGTCACCTGGATTTGGGCAAGATAAGTTGATGGCTAACTTATCAGAGCCAGGGAACCAACTGGCAGAGTCCAAGATTGTGGCAGGAGGGAGAAAAGACTCAGGAGAAAAGAGAATGATGGTTAGACTTCTCACCTATTCAATGGTGTGAGCTGCTCTTAAGTCTGTTTTTTACTTTCATCCCCCTCAGGCTTGGCTTCCATTCTTTCAGGAGCCTGACTCCAAAAGTAAAAGATCAGTTCTTAAAAAAGAACTGATTCCTGTCGTAGGTAGACTTCTTTCTTGGTTCTCTGCTTTGAAGCTTGTTCTCTGGGATAGGCAGTCCTAATTTTTGTTAGAAGATGCTTGGCTTCTAGCTATGAGGAGCTCCAATAAAAATAGTCATATAAATCATTTATTATTTTTTAAATTTGTTTTTATAGCTCCTTTGCATCTGCTTTCACTTAGCTCTTTGTGTTAAATTGTAATCTGAATTCAAAACTTCAAAGTTTAAATTTAGTAAAATTGGAATCATGAATAAACTCTAACAGAGAAGAGGTACCACATGATCACAGATTCTAGAATTGGAAGTTGGTGGCCAGGAACTGTCTAGTCCAACTGGTATCTGAACGAGAATCCTCTCTACAACAACAAGCAACTTGTGGTTTTACACCCTCTTTCTCAAAGACCTCATATGAAGGAAGGAGCCCAGTACCTTCAGAAGCAACCCTTTCACTTTGGAAAGTCTAAATGTTAAGAACATTTTACTTTCATGGAAGTTAAATAAAAATCTCTTTAATTTCCATTTACTACTCCTACTTACCCTTTGAGGTCAAACTGAATAAGTAGAAATCCTTTTCCAAACAGTGACAGTTCTTAAATACTTGAAAATACGTATGACAGATAGATGATTAATAGATACATAGACAGCCAGACCAACAGATAGGAAAGAAGGAAGGAAGGAAGGAAGCAATGAAAGAAGGAAGGAAGAAAGGGAAGGAAGGAAAGAAGGAGGGAGGGATGAAAGAGGGAGGGAGGAGGAAAAAAAGGGAGGGAAAGAAAGATGCAACATCTATGAAGTACTTATTATGCTAGATATTCTGCTAAACCCTAGAGATACAGTGTGTGTGTGTGTGTGTGTGTGTGTGTGTGTGTGTGTGTGAGATGTGATATGAGTATGTACAAATGTTCGTATGTATGTATCTATATAATCACATACACATATATGTAATATTCCTGTCCTCAAGGAGCTTACAGTCTAATGGGAGAAGACAGTGTATAAAGCAGAGCTGGAAAGTGTGTATAAGAGAACATGTGGTAATCTGGAATGGTGAGGGCTAGGAAGTGTTGAAAAACTCTAATTTCAGGCAAGATTCTGAAGGCTCTTTTAATAGACCTAAAGAAACCAGAGATAAAGTCCAAGATTGAGGCAGTGGGGTAGGAGAGGATGATGGCCAGAGTACAGGCAGCATAATGAGATGACCAGGAAGTGATTATAAAATAAAGCTTAACAGGGATAAATGTAAAGTTTGACACGGGCACAAAAGAGTCAGTTATACACAGGGAAGGTTTAGCTAGATAACTATTCATCCAAAAAAAGTTTTGGGAGTATTAGTGGGCTGCATACGCAGTATGAAGCAATTGTAATATGATATCTCAGCCAAAAAAGCTAGTGACATCTTAGGTTTCATTAAGACAGGTGTAGGATCCGGGAGGAGAGAGGTAACATTCTATTGTACTATGCCTTTATCAGACCACATTTGGCATAATACGTTGACTTCTGGTTACCACACAATTCAGGAAGGACATTTATAGGGCATACAAAAAGAAGAACCAGGATAAATGAAGGATTTTGATAATTACATATGAAAATCAGAAGAAGGAATCGAGATTGTTCTGCCTGTAAAAAAGAATACTTAATAAGGATATGATTGCTATTCATGTACTTGAAAAAGTTGTATATAGAGAAGGATTGAACCAGTTTTTGTTCCCTAAAGGACAAAACAAGGAGTAGTAGGTAGACATCAATCCAAGGCTTTATTCTTAGTAGTCTTCCCATTTCCCACGATATATTTGGTGACCTCATTAGCTGTCATGATTACAATGGCCATTTCAATACAGATGACTCCCACATCCATATATCTAGCTTTTTGCTATCTCCTGAGCTCTTGTCCTATGTCACTCACTAGCTTCATTTAACATTGAGCTAGATGACTCAGAAGCATCGAAAACTCAATATGTCCTAAACAGAATTAAATATCTTTCCCACCAAATTCACTTTACTTTTGAACTTTCTCTCTCTGTCTCTTCTCTCTCTCTCTCTCTCTCTCTCTCTCTCTCTTTATATATATATATATATATATATTTTTTTTTTTTTTGAGGGAATCACCATTCTTCCAGTCAACTGGCCTCATAACCTGTGTCATTCTTGACTCCTCATCCTTCTTCACACCACTTATCCAATAGCTGACAGCCTCTTCTATATTCCTTCCTCCACATCTCTTGTATTTTTTCTCTTCTCCACCTAGTCACCATCCTCAGCCAGGCTTTTATCAGCTGTCTCCTGCAGTCTTCTAACTAGTGTCCATTCCAATTCCATCCTTTTGACAGTTGTCAAAGTGTTACTCTTCAATCACAAATTTGTCATGTTCCTTTTGCTCAGTAAATGACTATAACTCCTTATAGACTCTATGATTAAATACAAATTGATCAGCATTTACAACCTTTATCAATCTGATTCCAATGTACCTTTTCTGAATGGATAATATGTTATTATCCATTATGCATATTTGTTCCTGCTAAACCAAACTTCAAGTTGTTCTTTGCACATAACACGCTATTTCCTGTCTGTGTTTTTACACCAGCTGAGTACTCCCTTAACATATCCATTTCTTCAAATCCCTAACTTCCTGTTACCTCAGATCAAATGTCACCTCCTGTGTGAGTTCTTTTCTGATCCCTCCAGCTGCCAGTTCCTTTTCAAGATTAACCTGTATGTGTTCTGGACATATTTATATGTTTATAAGTTGCTTCTCCCTTAAGAATGTAAATGTTTTGAGTTCAAGGACAGTTTTGTTTATCCATTTATTTATCTATTTATATTCCTAACATCTATCCACATAGTAGATGATTATTAATGTGTTTGTTGATTGATTGAAGTTTCAAGTAGAGCTATCCAAAATGGGCATAGCTTGCTTCAGAAGGTGGGTTCCTCCTCATTGAATAGTTTAAATAAGAGGCAGAATGACCACTTGTTTGGAATATTATAGGAGAAATCTCATTCATTTATAGGTTACACTACATGGCCTCTCTAGTCCTAAGATTCTGTGCTCTTTATATGAAAAGAATTCTTCACAGTGGACATATGGATCCCTAAAATATAAGGTTTTGCTTTTCATCTAGTCGACTTATGGCTTTGCAGGAAGATGAGAGAACAAATACGTGGAAAAAACAAGACATCTGCATTGGGAACACTAAGACCTGTGCCTTTCCAGGATTGCTCAGCACCTACAGCAAGTTCATCATTTCCTTTGCTGAAGATGAAGCAGGTAACTTTGGCTTATCAGAGCTCTCTGGCTGCCATTGCACCAGGGGCAGAGAATGCTGTGATTTATATCATATCTACTTATTCATTTACTTAATGTTCTTTCTCAGGGAATGGCCACATCAGATTCTGTCTTTTCCCAAGCCCCGAATCCCTCTGCTGTTGGGAGTTTCCATTTGCTTTCTCCTCTCTTTGATTTTCCTCTTCTCCACTGGAGTTTGCTTTAAGCACTCCAATCTGGTGACAGGGTAAGGACCACATAAAATCTTTAGTTTCCTTACATTTGGAGCAATAGGGTAGAGGCTCCAAATTTGCCTTTATAATCCAGAATCTAGGACATGGAAGACTCTTAAAGAGACTTGTTGCTTGATGAATCTAACAAAAATGTCAGCACTCTTTGAAGTACACCAGTAAACTACCCAGCCAACTTTTAAAGCTAAAAGTTTCAGATGAACATTTTGTAGCATTAAGTTATTTTGGAAAACTAAACATTTTGAAAGGAAAAAAGCCATTGAGTTCCAAACAGAAAACCCAAACATATGAAAAATAAATGGGACCACAGGTTGGCAACCTGATGATCAATCAATGGAGGGCAGATGATCTAAAATGCCACAGGCTGTGGTGGTAAATCTCTCCTGAGTATCCCATAGACAAGGAAGCCCTGTGTGCGCTGTCTGTTTCATGGCTCAATTGCTTAAGCCAATATTCTGGCTTTGGTTGGGCCTGCAGATGAATCTTAGAAGAAAAACAAGCTATCTTCACAAACGGAACATAGGCAAAGAAAAACATCTTTGGCTGGGGTTTGGTGGAGAGGACTCCCCAGGCTTGTTTACCAAGCCAGAGTGGGCCTAGGGAACTTCTGATGAGAACTCGTTCTCAGTGGAGAATTTCTTAAATCTGGACTTCCCATAAGGGGAGAGATAATAAACCAGCCCATCATATGTATACCTCCCTGGCAGAGCCATGCTAGAACCGTAGGCCACATTCCAGACAAGACTGACAAGGTCAGGTTTAATTCAATATATGTGTATTTGGAAGTTGGGGGCAGGGGTGGGGGAAGGAGGAAAAAGGAAGGGAGAGTACTTTTACTACATCCACATCAACCTAATTATTAAAAACATAGCATGTCCCAAGCTTCATTGATCTGTGGTTATTTTAATTTATATTTAATTAAAGTAATTTAGAATATATTTATAATATATCCATAAATAAAATAAATAAATTTTATAATATATTTCTAAACAAATAAATATATTTTATAGCATATTCATGAATAAATATATTTTACCATGTATTTATAAATAAAATAAATAGACCAATATATTTATAATATATTCATAAATAAAATTTATATTTATAAATAAAATAAATTATATTTAATTTATTTTATTTATAAATATATAGGAATATATATAATGCCTAAATTAATACAAATATGCAAATTACAAATGTATTTATGTAAATATATTTTAAATAAACATGCTTATCACATATCATTTATGCTATGTAATAGATTTATATTTATTTAATATTAATAGATTTAATGAATAGATTTATATAACAATATAAATGATATATCACATAATAGATAGATGTAGTACTATTTATAATAGATAAATAAATATATATCATTGTAGGAGAGACAGCTGGGAGTCTTAGATAGACTATATTAGGTGAAACATCCTTATTATTTGTGCATTCCAAAAGCGGAATGGGTTCCCCAGGGAGGTATTTTTTTTTTCTCTGGCCACAGGCCAGATGAGTACTTCTTAGGGATATACAAGGAATTATTAATTAGAACAGCTTGGTTGGGTAGTTCATTTGTGTACTTCAAAGAGTGTTAACATTTTGGTTACACCAATCAAACAATAAGCCTCTTTAAGAGTCTTCCATTTACTAGGTTCTGTAGTTATAAAGACAAAATTGTCATCCAATATCAGGTGTTCTGAGGTTTCTTCCAACTCTTAATTATTTGATTCTCTGTGTATTGTATGCTTGTATGCACACACACACACACACACACACACACACACACACACACACACACACACTTAGTGTTATAAATGACAACTCTGTCTTTTACTTCTACCTTTCCTGGGAGGCACACGGGTCAAACTAGGTAGTGTATGGGGTGGGGGGATGGAGGGATGTTTAGAATCAGGAATACCTGGGTTCAAATCCTGTCTTAGATACTTACTCGTGTGAGCTTGAGCAAGTCCCTTAACTTTTATGAACCTCACTTTTCTCTTCTGCAAAATGAAGTTAATAAGAACACCTACTCCCTAGGGTAGCTGTGAGGATCAAGTGAGCTAGACTATGTAACATGTTTTGCAAACCTAAAAGTGCCATATAAATGCTAGCTATTCTTCCTATTGTTTCATAAAACATATTTCCAAGATCTCTGTATTTGAGATAAAGCAGGCTATGAACCTTTCCCAGGATTCAATATTCCTGCCTCTTTTCCTGGTTGTTCAAAGCATTCTCTGCATTTCCACCTCTTGGAATCCTTATTTTCCTTCTAGGCTCAACTCAGAAGCCAATCCTTTAGGAGTCTTTGAGTATCTCTTCCCCATCATCTCCAACTGCTGATGTATGTTTCATTCTCCTTAGTTTTCCTTGTACTTATTTATATACATTTGGGGTTCGTTATTCCTATCCCAGTGGAAGGCGAGCTCCTTGAAGGCAGCTTGGGGGGTGCAGTGAATTGTGTATTGGACCTGGAGATAGGAAGTCCTGAGTTCAAATTTAACCTCAGACACTAGCTAAGTGACATTGAATAAGTCACTTAAGTTTTATTTGCCTCTGTTATTTCAACTATAAGATATGGATAATAATCAAATAATATTGGTAAAAGCTAGTGCTTGGCACATAATAAGTGCTGCATAAATGATAGCTGTTGAGGGAAGGGACTGTTTTGTTTTTGTTTACAGAGTGAGTAAGGATTTGTTGAATTGAACTATATTAAGATGAAATCTGACATAATATTTCTGAGCCTAGAAAGGCCTCCGGGGAAGACTAGTTTGATTCTTGTTTTCTCAGTTACTGACCATGATTTTGCCTCAGTCTTGAGACTTGTGACCAGTGAGACACTTAGTCTTATTTTCTGTTTGCTGACTGGACCTCTTACGTGCGCTCTACAGTTTCTGGGAGATGTCTTGGGTAATTTAGTCCTGACAAAACTAAAATCTTGTGGTTTTGCCTCTTTTTTGGTTATTTAGGAGAGCTGTATTTTCTAGCCACCTCTTATCCAAGTTCCTATGCACCACATGGATCCATCTATAAATTTGTTGACCCTTCAAGGTAAGAACTTAGTTCTCTTGGGGAATTCCTCTCCCCAAGATCCCAAGATGTTCCCAGAGAATAATTCCTCCCCCCTAGGGCCTTTTGTTTGAAGATCAGTCAATCTAGAGCCTAGGCTGGAAGATACAAAATTTAATTGGTATCAGCAGATGGGTAGCTTGCCAGTTTAGAAACTTTGAAGAACTGTGTATTTAAAAAACAAAACAAAAACTTAGTACAATAAAAAAAAAGTAGAAACTGAAGAACACTAGGAGATACATACCTACATACCTACATATATATATATATATATATATATATATATATATATATATACTTTTTCATAGCCTTGGGGCAGGAGGCAAAACAAAACAAAACAAATTTGGTGAGGCTATTCAGCCACTTTTTTAATTTGGGAGCTTTAGTAAAAGGGATCAGATGTCAGGGATTGGAGAGAACACCTTGATTTAAGGGTAACTTTGGAGTCATCCTTTATCAGGTCTGTAAGGGTATTCCCTGTGGTTATTTTCACCAGACCATCTTCATGAGTCTGGAGCACTGTTGGAAACCTCAGTCTCTAAGCTGATTGGCAAAGCCCAGCACTGAGATCAAATGTGCACAGAACTCATGTAGGAACAACATTTCCTTCTATGATTCTCATTAGTGGACTACTATTTCCTATACTATTTATAATTGGCTTGATTGGCACTAAAACATTATCTAAAAAAATCTGGTGGCAAGGGGAATTTGGGCAAGTTAACTAGAAACTATTCCACATGCATATTTCTGTCCTAATAAAACTAATCTCTCACGAGACAAAAGATAAAGGAGAGAACACTATGGAAAGCATTGTCATTATGGGAGAGAATCCAAAGGTCCAAGAAATAATGATGTTTACCTATTTAGACTCAGAAAAGATCAATATATCTAGGAACCAAAAGATGATTAAAATATAACTAGAAATTGCCCTAAATGCCTATATATATGGTTTTAAGTCAGGAATCAAACAATCCATAAAATTGACAAAGAACACATAAGTAAACTAACAAAATTCACTAACATTTAACCTTGTATAACATTTACCTTTCATTATTGGTTTCGAATAATGTAATCAATAATTAACACTTAACCATAAAAAACTTACTCAAATAGTAAATGTCAAATGAGGGATTGCATCAGGCAGTTTTTAAGATTCTTTCAAACTTGAAATCTATAATGCCAAAATTATTAGATTCATATCTGAGTGTCTGAATTAAACTCAACTGAGGATGGAGCAAATTCAAATCTAGAATAATGCTTCCTTAGGAATTTTAGAAATGGGAATAAGACAGTCCTAGAGATGGGACTGACTGGTTTGGGCTGGGCTAAAATTGACAAGTTTAGGTTCTAACCCCCCTGACTTCTGACAAGCTCTTTCCTTCAAGATCTCCCCTCTCTTCCAAAAGAAAAACAAAAACACTTGGTAGTTATCTTTTGGTCATACTGGTATTCTATCTAGTTCCATACAGAATGATAGAAAAGTGCTTGCTTCTTCACTTGGAAAGTGAGGAGGACTGGTAACATTTGTGGCAGAGGATCAGTACCACTCAAACTTCACTCACCTTTCCAGTTGGAGAAGGCGGGAAAAGGAGGAGAGGGGGAAGTCCTTATTTAGCCTTCTTTTTTGGCAAGTTGGGGTTCTTGGTTTATTTTTCTATTAATTTTTATTATTATTATAAACTTTACACTCAACAAATGAGCAGGTTTTTTTTCCCCAAAAAAAGTTCTTGGAAATAATCCTAGGGTTTAGTGTCCCTAGTTAGGTGCTATAGGAGAAGGCAGCATCTCAAAGGCTTTATTTAGGGAGGTCTTGTGGATCCTCTGGGATTACAAAGTACCCCCCATTTGCTTTGCTATTTTCTACCATTCAGGATTCTATCTCACACTTATTTTCAAATCTCTACTCTCACCCTGGGGAACTACAAAGAAGTAGGGAAAGAATTCTTCTACCTACTTGTCAGATCTAGGAATGATTTAAAGATCAGGAAATTGGATTGCTCTGGACTGGGACCCTTAATCCTGCCTCACTAACTGAATAGTATTGATGAATACTTTTGCTTTCTACCCTCCTTAACCTCTATTCATTGGGATTAATTTACAAAATTATTCCAAGAGTTGTTGTAAAATGTAACTCAGAAACTGATGGAAGGCTCTTTTCTAAGTGCTAGAAAGATTCTTATTGATTTGTGGGTTATCTATCTAGACCATTTGCTCATTCTTCCTGCTTCATTAACAAAGGCTCTTAGACTGGCCCTAGTCACAAAAGATCATCTCTTCCTACATCCAGACTACTGTCTTTCTCATTAGAAAATCAATCAACCAATCATCAATAAACGTTTATTAGTCATATAGGAAGAATGAAACAATCTTTCCCTATAAGAAGCTTATATTCTAATAGGACATGGATTTTTTTTTCTTTTTTTTTTTTTTTTTGTGAGATAGGGAGTGCTGCTGAGCTAACTTGAAGGTAGAACCTTGACAGTTCTAACCTGAGAGGAGGGGGAATGTAGTTAAAATCTTTTGCACAGTGGTTTGTCTGAGATTAGGTGTAAAGTAGGAAGCAATGGTGACTAGCCAGCAAATTCTAGCCCCTCCCTTTTCCTTTACCTTGTGACATCCCATGAGAGGAACCCCAATCTTTCAAATTCTTTTTTTGAGTTCTAGTCAGTGACTTGGAACCAGCTATAGTAATAATATATTTAAATTGTACTTTAAAGTTGGTAAAGTTTTTTAAATATATATTTTAAAATTTTGAATCTCATAACAACCTGTGTGATAGGTAGGAAGTCTTATTCTGAATTTTAGATAAACAAAACTCAGAGAAATTAAATATTTGTTCATGATCACACAGCCAGTAAATATAAAATGTGAAATTTGAACCCAAGTCTTAGCATGGCTTGTTAAGTAGAAATGTTTAAATCCTATTTAAGGGTTATGCAGAGAAGCAACAGGATGTAGTCAGTAAAATGCTGGACTTGGAGTGAAAGAAATCTGGATCTGAAACTTATGAGTTGTGTGACTGGGCAAATCACTTAACCATTCTCAGCTTCAGATTCCTCATCTGTAAAATGAGGGGTTTGGACTATATGGCCTTTGAGGGTCAATTCTAACTCTAAATTTATGATTCATGGGGTTTGGTCCTCCTACAATCTGTTTCCTTTTTAAAAAAAATTTAAATTTATTTTTTATTGTAGTAAGTTTATTTATTTTTAATATATACTACCTTATAAGTCATTTTGGAAGAGAAAAATCAGAGCAAAAGGGAAAAATGATGGAAGAGATTAAAAAAAAAACCAGAAAAAATAAATGAACAAGCATGTGCTGATTTACCTTCAGTCTCCTTAGTTATTTTTCTGGATACAGATGGCATTACTTGTCCAAAGTTTATTGGGATTGCTTTGGATCACTGAGCCAGTGAGAAGAACCATGCTTTTCACTGTTGATCATCACACATTTTTATTGTTATTGTGTACAATGTATTCTTGGTTCTGATTGTTTCGCTCCGCATCAGTTCATGTAAAACTTCTCAGGCCTTTCTATAATCAGCTTCATCATTTTTTATAGAACAATAATATTCCATTACTTTCATGTACCACAACTTATTCAGCCATTCCCTAACTGATGGGTATCCAATAGCATCTGTTTCAAAGCTATATATAAATACCAATAGAACCTAGGGATATTTTGTATTTTCAATAATTACACAATCTTCTTCCCCTGGTTCTCACCACTAACTTCGGTAATTCAAAGTTGACTTAGTCAATAAGCATTTACTAAGTTTCCTAAATGCCTCAAGCCCTGCATTGGGAGGGATACAAGTTCAAAGAATGAAATTGTCTACTAACAATGAGCTCACATTCTAATGGGAGATAAAAGTGCATATATAAATATATATAGTATAAATATAAAGTGAATACATATATACAAAGTAATTAAAGTCAAGATAGTTTGGGAGGGAAGGCGCTAGGAGAGAATCTTAGGAAAAACTTCTTGCAAAAGACACTACTGGAATTACATCTCAAAGAAAGGGATTTGATGGTTGGGAGGTAAGGAGGAAGTTCATTCCAGGTGTTGGGGGATGACAAATGCACTGATATAGATATAAAAGTTATGGTGTCATGGGTAAAGAATAGAGAGAAAAGGTCAACTTGGCTGCACCAAAGGAGAAATAACATTCAGTAAGACTGGAAATAGAGGTTGGGGCCATGTTGTGAAGGGTTTTAAAAAATTAGCAATAGATTTTATGTTTTATTTTTATATTTTATACTTATTTATACTTTATATTTTATTCTAAAGCTGAAGATCCTCTGTGGCTACTGGTGGCCAGGCTCTCTAATTCCCTTTTTCCAGTTCCCTGGACTCAGGCTCTCCCTCTTTGTTTTACAGGCGAGCTCCTCCAGGCAAATGCAAATACAAACCAGCACGAGTCAAAACCCAGAGCAAGCTGATTCCCTTCAGGCCACTTGCCAGTGAGTTTGTCTTTGATCACCTAAGGGGTCAGAAAAACCTTTTGTAGTGGTTCCCGGAGAGCTTTTTGGTCCTCTATTTCAGGGTTTTTTCCCCCCATGGAATCCTAAATTTGTTGAGCATGAATCCACTCTATGACATTTAAGTTTCTCTGGATGGTTCTCCTGCCCCTACCCCAATCCCATGGGAATTTAGTGTGGAGTATACAATATATACAGGATATTGGATTTAGGATTAGAAAAATATGGATTCAAATTTTATCTCAGACATTTATTAGTTGTGCAACTCTGGGCAAGTCACTTGGCCACTCTGTGCCTTAATAATCTCATTTGTAAAATGAAGGATGGGACTTGATTGCCTTATAAGTTTCCTTCTAGCTCCATATCAGTGGATATATGGTCCTTTAAACTCACCTAACAGTCAAAAGATGGTGCCCATTACTCTTAAGCAGATTCTAAACCTTTTTTCCTCAGGTTAGGACAAAATCTATTCTTCAAGGGTCAAGCAAAGCAATCGAATCTCTCACATAATAGCTCTTTACTAAATCCCCTCTAAGACTAAACATCTCCACTCCTTTAAGTAAACCTTTGGGACCTACTCTCCAGTCTGGTCCCTTTTCTGGTCCATGGTTACCTGGTTATTTCTGATCAGTGTCAGAATTTGAACCCAAATCCAGACTCAGTATTCTATTCATTGTTCTATGCTACTCATTTGTCAGTATTCTTTCAGAAAGAACAATGATGATTTGTTGGTTAGAATTTGTCACCCTTTATTTTGTCGTTAGAAACTAACTTGTTACCTTTCATAATATCTGTTTTTTGTTAACTTTTTCTTCTATAAACACCATCTGGTAGACTATAAACTCTTTGAAGGCAGGGATTGGGTTGTTTCATTTTTGGTTTTGTGGCCCCAATTCCTGGCAGAGTGCCTGGCACATAATAACACTTAGTGAATATCTGTATGGTGAATGAGTAGGAATCCTGCATTCATTCTCACATTCATTCATAGAATAGTGATTTATTAAGCATCTTTAATAATTAAAATATTTTTCTTATTGTTTATGATACTTTTTTGCAATAATAAAATACAAAAAATTATTTACAAAAATTTTAAAATATTTTTGATATTGAGAGAAATAAAAGAAACTAGCTAGGATTCACCTTTTTAAAGAATTTGGGAAAATGACCTCACAAAAATTGATATGTAAAGAATGAGAAAACTTTGTGATTTTAATAGGTGGCATTTTGATTTTTTTTTTTGTTTTGAATAATTTCAGTTTTCCATTACTTGTGTATCTTCTCATTCAAATTATTGTTTTTCAGAGACTGTCCTGGAGCTGCTAAAAGAACAATCAGAAAAAGCTGCTAGAAAATTGTCCAAAGCAAAATCAGCTTCCAGTACTCCAAATAGGGGCTCTTCTCAGAAAGCTTCCTCTAAGAAGACAGCTTCCTCTAAAGATACCCAGAAATTGGCTGCCAAGCACAGGCACAGGCCCAGGTCCAGGAAGAAGCTGCTTCGAACATTTGGCAAGCGCCAAGCAAGTGCCAGAAGACTGTCCACTAAGTTTCAGGGAAAGAGAATTAGGGTCTAAGAATCAGCAGCACCAGAACCAAGGGCAGCCAACACTGAGGCAGGGTTGGTAGGAGTCTTCCCTCTGCCTCTTTTTGTTCTGATGGCCAGCAGAAGGAAGGGGACCCATTTCAGAGGCTCTGATTCAGCCCCAGCCTCAGCCTCAGCCCCAGCCCCAGTTTAAGAAGTTATGATGTGAATAATTATTGGAGAGCTAGGACTGACATTGAAACCAGTGAGTGTCCTTATTCACCAATGAGTCCATGGGTGCTAATTTTGCTACTAACACACAACAATGGCAATCCATGGTACTACTTTTTGGAACCCCAAAACTCCCATGACAACTTCAAACTAATAGAAGCCCCTTGAGGTTAGGGGCTTTTCTTTTTTTCTTTTTTTTTTTTTTCTTTGTCTTTATATAATTTAGCACATAAAGGACATGCAAAAAATGTTTTTTGAATTATTTGAATAAAAATGTCTAGGCAAGTATTGAGGAAATGTAAATTCCTTGAGGATAAGATTCCTTTAATTTTTGCCTCTATATCTTTAGTACCTTACACAGGGCCTGGCATATAACCAGGTGTTTGATAAGTATTTGTTGATTTGATTTGGTGAATAAAACAGCATTTCCTCAAACTGACAGATCTGGATTTTTCTCTTCAATAGTTAGCTACAAATCTAAAATTCCTTATGAAAATCCCCCTAATTATTTCTTCTTTAAGTTCAGTTGTAGAAATTTAGATTCTGGCACAAGGCTAGGAATATTATGCCTGAAAGTATGGTAGGATGGAAAAATCCCTGGAAATGCTTGTGTTCTGAACCCTTTAGAGAAAAGGGGTTTCATAAGTGTATTTTATAGAACAATTAAGTCAAGGTTACTCTGGATATAGGTATATGAACTGAGAATTAACTTTAATTTTTCAAAAGTAAAGAAATGGTCTCAGCAAAAAGCAGGGCATCATGAACATCATGTTTTGCAGTCTCCATAGAGTGGGTAATGTATCTAGAGAAAGGGACTGAAAGATTGTCCTTAAACAAGTAGTTTGGAAGCTGGCTGGATAGAAGTGGAATGGTGCTTTCTGGGTAGAGTATTTTTTTTTTTTTTTTTTTTTTTTTTTTTATGGAAGATGACAGCAAAGACTGTTGGTGCCAGCTATTCATGGAGAATGTCAGTTTTGTTTGAAAAAAATCCTTCAGCTGTGGAGGAGCCAAAACAAATACAGTTACTTTATAGCCTTAAGGTTTGAAAAAGTACATTATGGGTTTTTTTGTTTCTTTTTTTAAAATAATATTTTATTTTTCCACATACATGTAAAGATAGTATACAACATTCATTTTTGTAAGGCTTTGTGTTTTAAATTTTTCTCACTCTCCCTTCACTTCTCCCTGTCCAAGATAACAATCAGATATAGGTTAAATATGTGCAATCCTTTTAAACATATTTCTATATTTGTTATGTTGTACAAGAAAAATCAGATCAAAAGTGAAAAAAAATATAAGAAAGGAAAAGAAATAAACAAAAAGGTGAAAATACTGCGCTTCCATCCACATTTAGTCTCCATAATTTTCTCTGGATGACAATGGCATTTTTCATCCCAAGTCTATTGGAATTACCTTGAATCACCCTCTTGTAGAAAAGAGCCAGGTCCATCACATGATCTTATTATTACTGTGTACAATGTTCTTCTTCTACTCACTTCACTTAGCATCATTTCATGTAAGTCTCTCTAAGCCTTTTTGAAATAAGCCTGCTCATCATTGTTATAGAAAAATAGTATTCCATTATCTTCATATACCATAATTTATTCAGTCATTTTCCAACTGATGGGCATCTATTCAATTTCCAGGTCCTTCCCACTACAAAAAGAGTTGCTACAAACATTTTTGCACATAGGGGTTCTTTTCCCAGAAAGAGTACTTTATATTAAAAGATACTTAGATACTCATACCTTCTCTTTCTAAACAGAAGGCTTTTGGGGAAGAAGAGCATTGATGGCAGATGATATGATTCAGATATCTTAACAATTTGACAAAATACAGAAAAAGTAAGCACTGTTATTAGTTGTGCCAATTGAAGAAAATATAACCTAGATATTTATTCTTGTATTTTGGCACCTGAAGTTCAGAAATGTTTAGATAATGATTTATTTCCTTTGATTTCCAGGATACTACTCTTAGTTTCCCTAAAACATAGATGCCAAGTAGTAGATATATATAGGCTCATTTCTCTGAGAAATTCTGAGTATGGCTCTTGAGAGCAAACTTTCCCAAACAATGGTCTATGGAACCCTACCTTTCTTTCTTTTCTTTCTTAAAAAAAACCAACAAAAAACCAAACAAACCAATAATAGCTTTTTATTTTTCAAAATATATGAAAAGATAGTTTTTATCCTTGCAAAACCTTGTGTTCCAATTTTTTCTCCCTCCTATTTCCTCCCTCCCCTCTCTGAATAGCAAGCAATCCAATATAGATTAAACACATGCAATTCTTCTAAACATATTTCCACATTTATCATGCTGCACAAGAAAAACCAGATCAAAAGGACAAAAATGAGAAAGAAAAAAACCAAGCAAATAAACAACAACAAAAAAAAGGTGAAAATACTATATACTGTGATCCGCATTCAGTCTCCAGTCTTTTCTCTGGATACAGATGGCTCTCTCTTCAATACAAGTGTATTGAAATTGCTTTCAATCATCTCAGTGATGAAAAGAGCCAAGTCTATTCACAGTTGGTCATCACATAATCTTCTTGGTACTATGTACAATGATCTCCTGGTCTTGCTCATTTCACTTGGCATTGGTTCATCTAAGTCTCTCCAGGCCTCTGAAATATAGAACAATAATATTCCATGATATGAATATTAATGATATTCATATACTATAACTAATTTATTATTATTATTCTCCAGCTGATGGGCATCCTCTTAGTTCCACTTCCTAGTCACTACAAAAAGGGATGCTACAAACATTTTCGCACATGTGGTTTGTTTTCCTTTTTTTGTGGTCTCTTTGGGATATAAACCCTTTGCTGGATATGCACAATTTTACATCCCTTTAGACATAGTTCTAAATTGTTCTCCAGAATGAGTGGATCAGTTCACAACTCCACCAACAATACATTATTGTCCCAGTTTTCTCATATTCCTTCCAACATTTATCATCATCTTTTCTTATCATTTTAGCCAATCTGAAAGGTGTTAAATGCCTACCTTTCTTGTGATGTGGATAGGTATTTCATGAGAAAATTACTTGTTAGTAATATCCCATACACACACATTCCATTAAATTATGAATATTTCAAATTTAAGAATGTGAAAATGTCTTAATTTTCTCTATTTGTGAGAGAAATATCCCAGAATCTGCTCTTTCAGTTTTAGAATTAGAATAACATTTAGAGTTCTTTCACTTTATGTCAGGCTCAGAATGAATTTCATGGCCAAATTAGTTTAAGGACATTACATTAGAGCTGATTATATATTTACAATTCCGGTAGGTAAGCAATGTGCACATATCTTGTGGACATATGAGCAAATAGAAATGAATTAGCTTAAAGGTTATGTAAAGGCCAAGTAATTCTTGGTTTCAGATGTAGTTCCCAGTTTTACATACTGTTTTTTTTTTTTTAATTATTTTTTTCATTAAGAACTTCATGCCAAATAAGATAAACATTTTAAAATACAAAGCAGAACAGAAAAAGAGCATTTTACACATAGTGGGGAACCTGCAGATTACATGGCCTGTTTCTTCCTCCAAATATACAACAAATTCAACAGGGTTTAAAAGCTGCTGTTTATCTTTTCTACTGAGTTCCTTCTCTTTTATGCATTTTAAAAATGTTTCAATAATTTTTTTTTTTTTTTACTTCTTCCCTCCTATTTTGGTTATACTGTTGCTACATTTCTCCATCTCAAATTGAAAGAAAGCATAAAACCCTTGCATGTATAATCATGCAAAACAAATCCCTAAATTGGGCCAAACCCAAATATGTTTTATTCTGTTTTCTTGAGTTTACCATTTCACTGCCAGCAAGCATAATTGGTCATTGCATTGATCAGAGTTCTTATATATTTTTAAGGTTTTTTTCCTTTCCCTTTCTTTCCTTCTTTCCTTCTTTCCTTCTTTCCTTCTTTCCTTCTTTCTTTCTTTCTTTGTCTTTCTTTCTTCTTTCTTTCCTTTTCCTTCCTTCCTTCCTTCCTTCCTTCCTTCCTTCCTTCCTTCTTCCTTCTTCCTTCCTTCCTTCCTTCCTTCCTTCCTTCCTTCCTTCCTTCCTTCCTTCCTTCCTTCTTTCTTTCTTTTCTTCTTTCTTTCTTTCTTTCTTTTCTTCTTTCTTTCCTTCTTTCTTTCTTTCTTTCTTTCTTTCTTTCTTTCTGGTCTTTCTGTCTTTCTTTCTTTCTTTCTTTCTTTCTTTCTTTCTTTCTTTCCTTTCTTTCTTTCTTTCTTTCCTTCTTCCTTCCTTCCTTCCTTCCTTCTTTCTTTCTTTCTTTCTTTCTTTCTTTTCTTTCTTTCTTTCTTTCTTTCTTTCTTTCTTCTTCCTTCTTTCCTTCTTTCCTTCTTTCTTTCTTTCTTTCTTTCTTTCTTTCTTTCTCTTTTTTCTTTCTTTCTCTTTTTTCTTTCTTTCTTTCTTTCTTTCTTTCTTTCTTTCTCTTTTTCTTTCTTTCTCTTTTTCTTTCTTTCTCTCTTTCTCTTTTCTTTCTCTCTTTCTCTCTTTCTTTCTCTCTCTTTCTTTCTTTCTTTCTTTCTTTCTTTCTTTCTTTCTTTCTTTCTTTCTTTCTTTCTTTCTTTCTTTCTTTCTTTCTTTCTTTCTTTCTTTCTTTCTTTCTTTCTTTCTTTCTTTCTTTCTTTCTTTCTGTTTCTCTAATATTTTTCCCATTAGTTTTCTTTTTTGAAACTATGTAAATTGCTCTGTGGTTTCTGCTCACTCCACTCTGAATTGCCTCCCCTAATCCCTTTCCTCATCTCCTATACTCACTGACTAGCAAGGGCAGAAATACAAAAGCTGTATGATTATTTAATAAGGAGATTCTTGTTCATATTTGGAATGGACTGGATGACTTCTGAGGTCCCTTCCAATTCTGAAACTGACTTGGCATTCAGGGCATGAAATGCAAACCAGCTTCAAGCAACGTTGGATGGAAAGACTTGGGACTGCCCTATTGCTGATTTTCATTCAATTAAATGGGGATTTACTGAGTTCCTCACTTAGCTTATTAAGTCTAAATAAAAAGGATAAAGGAAAGAAAAAAAAAAGAAGTGTATAGGTATGTGCTGGAAGAGAACTGGATTTAGAATCAGAGAATCTGAACTAGAATTCTAAATCTGCCTTTTTTTTCTCTCCCATGATCAGCATTTTTAAAAGTCCCTACTATGTGCCAAGCACAGAGATTTGCCACTATGTTGTTCAGTACAGTTAACATTTATAAAGCCCCTACTATGTGCCAAGCACAGAGGTTTGCCATTGTGTTGTTCAGTACAGTTAACACTTATAAAGCCCCTATTATGTGCCAGGGACAGAGGTTTGCCACTGTGTTGTTCAGTACAGTTAACATTTATAAAGCCCCTACTATGTGCCAAGCACAGAGGTTTGCCACTGTGTTGTTCAGTACAGTTAACACTCATAAAGCCCCTACTATGTGCCAGGGACAGATATTTGTCACTGTATACTTCAGGGCAATCAATCAACATTTATTAAGTCCCTACTATGTGCTAAACGCTAAGAATACACATAGAGGCAAATGACAGTCTCTGCCCTCAAGGAGTTTATAATGCAATAAATCAATAATTGGTTTAATAAATAAAAAGATTGGTTGCGCGTTGTCAATAGATGCAATTAAACCTCACCCTCCTGATGGCATTATGAAGAGGAGAATACCCCCCACCGCCAGCATGCGCTTGTGGTTAGAACAGCTCACAGACGCGAGGGACAACCCTGGTTAATCTCGCCGCTTGTGCAGAAAGGCTTTCCCATCCCCCACTCCGTGCACAGACACGCTCAGCCCGTCTCTAGTTTAAGGGATGTCGTGTCTGGACCTCCCCGCCGGAAGTCTCTGGAGTTAAAATCCGGCCTCACTGGCTGCGTGACCCTGGACAAGTCACTTCACTTTGCCTCAGTTTCCTCAACTGTAAAATGAGCTGGAGAAGGAACCGCCGTACCAGAAACGACCCCACTACTAAATATCTGACGGCCCACGGAATAGCGGTTAGCTCGCGGGCTCCCCCCTGATCCGTAGGAGCCTCCCAGGGTGAGAGAAGGCGGGAGGAGGGCGGACCCGGCCCGCGCCTGGAGCGGCTGCGAAGTGGCCACGCCTCTCAGAGTGAGCCCGACCTCTCACAGAGGCCGAAACCTGGTACATTGTCCCCGCCCCTCCCCTCCCGCAGCCCAGGTCGCGCTCTCGGGTGCCACGTCTCATTGTCTCGGCAAACAGCGGAGGCCGAGTACACACGCCTCTGGCGTCCCCTTCCGGCCGCTCGAGAAGCGGCAGGAGGCCGCGGCTCCGCCCGAACCTGCCGGACCCCACCCTCTGTTCTCCCGCCGCACTCCGGCGCAGAGCTAGATCGGCCATCCCCGTGGTGGCGCCTGAGTGCAGCCCGCGGCGCTGGAATCCGGCGCGGGACCGCCTCCGATTAGTACGGGGCGCTTAATGAGGACCTCGGGAGATGCCCGCTGGGGAGCACGAGCGCCGCACGGAGTCTCGCCCACGGCATCCTAAGCATCGTGGCGTTTGGATCTTCTCGGGCAACGCTTTCAGAAATACGCCTTTCTTCTTCAGAGCCTGTAAAACGTATTTCGAGATGGAAAAAAAAAGCAGCTAAAAGGAAGAGGCCCCAGCGAGGATCGAACTCGCGACCCCTGGTTTACAAGACCAGTGCTCTAACCACTGAGCTATGGAGCCACCTATCATTCTTTTCAATATAATTGAGTGATAGCGAGCTTTCTGCCGCTTCCGCTTTCTATTAACTTCATTTGGATAAATATCGTTTTCCCCAGGAGTAATCCTTCTCTTTGGCGCCAAATAAGACTTGTGGGAAGCTTTGCTGGCTCTGGCCTTCAAAAAAAGGAATTAGGAAAGTAGAGTTACCTGAGGGCGGGGCTCCATTGACGTCCTTCCCATTTAGAATTAAACAATTAATGACTGCAACCCGGATGTTACTATTGGTTGCCCGAGGTTCGTGTTGAGTTGGAATATTCTACACAAACAAGACACCTTCTAGTTGCTGCTGCTTATAAAGTCTCCAAATATTCTGATTAAGAGGGAGGGGTGGTTTTGTAGGATTGAGCAGAACAATTAGGGAAACCGAGGCAGGACAATTTAGGGAAACTGAGTCAGGATAATAAAAGAGAACTGGCACAACATTAGGACAGGTAGGTTTTACGGATATTACTATTTTGCACTCCTATGTAAACTCGGGGCTATGAAGCTATTTGTTCACAAGTAGCACAGTCAGTAAAAAGCCAAAAGCAGGATCCGAACTCTGACTGAGCTGTTTTGTAGCTGCTGTGACTCCTAGGATTTAGCCAGCAGGATATTAGGACTTGAGGCAGAGAAAAGGAAAAAACAAAAGGTCACCCATATCTTAAAACTTCTTCCTTGGAGGTAGAAAAATGAGAAAAAGTTTAGGAATGTTGTTGGAAGATTTTTAGAATGATTTTCCTCCTGCACCTAAGTGGAATTAAATTTAGGCCTCAAAAAATTCTAGAATATTCTAGAAAATTCTAGAATTCTTCACATCTTTTATTATAGAATATCATCCGTTCTTTCTTAAGTCTTGCTCCTCTTCCCCTCATGAGCAGCCTGGCCTGTGACTTTCCCATTTCAAAAGAAAATCCTAGAAGATACTTTGGAAAGGCAGTCAATTGCATTGAGAAAAGTAGCACCCTGGGGAGAAGTAGAAGAAAGCCAGGGAGCAGAGATGGTGGGTGAGCCCTTGGCAGTTTTTGAAAATCGGGTTCCTTGTGCATTCCTGTGACTTGGAAGCTTTGAGTTTTCCTTGATTTTCCATCAAAAAATGTCTAGCTGCTCCACAAAGTGGGCTTTATATACATATATCTTTATGAATATGAATAACACCCTTGTTCATCCTCTACTCTCTTGCCATGACTATGAAAAGTGCGGTGGAGGAAGAATTGGCCAAATCCCATATATTAGGTGGAACCCCACTGAAGCCTCTGACAATGGGTATGACCAGAAGAGCTGAGGAGAAGGGTGTGAGTAGAGGAAGGAAGTGGTCGTGGCAGGGATTAGGGGCTGGGCTTTTTAATGACAGAGAAGGAAAGAGGTAAGAGCCACTGGTTTTCTTTTATGAGCCCATGGAGTCTCTGGGCAGGAGCTGGCTCGTGAGAACATCACCCAAATAAGAGAGGTTGAAGAGGAGCAATAGATGAGAAGAACAAGGGCCAAGAGAGGAGGTTTCCCAGTGGACTTCAGACTTAAGAACTACCTTAATTGGATAAATCCACACTAATAACAGTCTTTGAGTGACTTTCCACAGGAAGACACTAATGCAGTAGAGAAAGATAGGGAATCATGGACAACTTGGCATTTCTCTGTGATCCTGGGAAAGTCACTTCACCCGTTTGGTCTGTTTCCTCATCTGTAAAATGAGCTGGAGAAATAAACAGCAAATGACTCCGGTGTGTTTGCCAAGTAAATGCAAACGAGATCACAAAGAATTGGACACAACTGAAAATGACTGAACAACAATAGATGTATTTTAAAGACTATGATGGACGCGAACAACTTAAAATGAAACACATTTCAAATGAAGAACTAGATAGAAGAAATTATAACATCAGATTAATGTAGGATCGGGAAAAAAAGATTGGCTTTATATAATATATTAAATTTATATTTATACTTAGTATATTTTCATATATACTTGTCATTAGAATATAAGCTTATTGTGATTTGGGATGGCTTAATTCTTTGTTCTTGTACACCCATTTTCCAGAACAGTGCCTCGTGCACTGTTGCTAGGATTTGTTCTGATACATACAATGTCAAAAAATGAGAGAAAGGTCCATATGGATGTTGGTGGATCCTTCTTTGGCTGATGAATGAGGCAGCATGAATCAGAATCCCACAGGATGGGAAGACATTGAGGGGCTGTAGTCTGCTTTGAGGAGGGAGGACTTAAGTCAGTGAGATCTTGGCTCCATAGGGGCATGTAAGTTTTGATGGAAAGGAGAAAAGTTTGAGAAGTTTTCAACAATTGCTTTCCTTTTTGCTTGGTCTCATTCTGAGCCTTTGCTCAGAGTCAATATAGTTTCCTGTCTATACATCTACTGCTGTTCTCAAAATTGGTCACCAGAGGGAGGTGTGGGAGCATGATAAACGCTTGGGCAATGATTGTTTTGAGTTTCAGGGCTATTCAAACTTTCCATTTGAAACTTGTAGCTCTCTGGTGAGAAGTGTCTCCCAGCAGGTGTGCTTATTGAATTAAACATCATCAGCTGACACCTGCGTCCTTTGCTCTCCAGACACCATCATCTGGCATCCACATCCTCCTTGATCCTCAGTACCATTATCTGATATCTCTTGTTCTGCCATCTGCCCTCTTATTTTCCTGCCCTCCATTTAATTTAAATCTCAACCCAAGCCCTTCTCACCTTTAAGAATTAGTTTTATAAAGTTATATCCATGCTTAATTTATTAGCTACAAGAGCATATAGAAGTAATAGAAAAAGGTATCTGCTGTCCTTGAAGGGCTAAATTTATCTAAAAAGAAAAGGGAGTAGGGATCAGAGACAGTTATATATTGGAAACATGAAGGAACATAATCATGATGTGGTTTTGAGAAAGCTAGATGGAGGCTCCTGACCGTCACTTTCCAGCACTGCTATATTTGAGATCACTGACAGTAAGGTAAAATACAGCCAGTGGACCTCCTGACGTGTTCATTTGGTGGAGTTCCCTACTTGTTCAGTTGTTTAAGTCAGGTCTGACTCTTCATGATTTAAATTTAAAAAGGGGCGATTCACTGTATGTTGAAGTAGCACAGTGCCTGGGTGTATAGATGGTTGTTCACTTTCCTTCCTTTTTTCCCTTCTCTTCCTCTACTTCCATAAGGATAGCAGACAGCTGAGGCATTATGGGAAGAAGTAGGAGCTAGTAAAACAAAGGAAAAACCTGAGAAACAGAGTTTCTGTCTAATTGATAATCAATTAATTAGACTGGTTGATAATAAATTGATGGTTACTGGGTTCTCTCAGTAACCAAAGATAAAACCAGGGAGATTCCTAAATGCTTAAATACTTTTGGAAAAGGAGATGCCCCTGACAAATGAAAATCAACTCTGATTGGTGAACAATTAATGAAAGGAGTATACATATTAATGAGGAATTAGGCTAAAAGTCTTCAGTTACTTCTGCTGAGAATGTGACTTAATCAAGAAACTCAACCGCCTCTAGCAGTCTGGACAAAGGGATACCTGTATCCAAGCTACTCTGGTTGATTTGTTCCTTTATAAACTGGGTTCCTCTAGACTTTGATAGAGGGGTACAACGACAGGGACTTATTTCCTAAGGACAAGAATTCACCTGGATTCCATTCTGTTCTGAAGGCCTTTCCCCTTCCTATATACCCCTTCTCTCATTCAATGTCATTTATCAGCAATGTCCCTGAGAGAGGCTGATTTGCCTACATGGACTGGTTTCTGAATGAGGAAATAAAGGAGGAAAAAACCTTAATCCTAAATTAGTAATTGTTTATCAGTATCATAGAAAAATAATCACTTCTTTCCATAGGAAAAAGTGAGGTTTCTTTACTTTGTGACAGCAAATAGATCCCCAATTCTAGCAAACATATATGCAAATAAGCATGGGAAAGGGAAAGAAAGAATAAGGGATGGCTATTTGATTCACTTTCTCCCCCCAAACTGGTTCAGAATCATTTGGGTTTTCCTGCTGATCTAAAATTGTCTTGAGTGAAATGAGGGAGAACTGCTCTTATCAGCAGAATTTGGAGAGAATGGTGATCTTGAGAATCTGAGGATTCAGAAATACATGGGTGAGATACAGAGTGAAACAAGCTGGGCCTGAACTGTGACTTGAACTCTGAAGTAGGAGGTGGGAGCTGTGGGGAGTAGTAGAGTAGAACAAAATAAGGCTCCTTTGGGGATGATTCAGGGCAAACTTGATTCTCCTTTCTTCCTCTTCCTTCTCCTCCTCTTCTTTCTCCTCCTCCTCTTCCTTCTTCTCTTCCTCCTTTTCCTCTTCCTCCTCCTCCTTTTCCTCTTTCTCTTAAAATTTTAATTTTCTCCAGTTGCATGTAAAAACAATTTTTAACATTTTTAAAAATAAATTTTCTCCTTTTCTTTTTCTCCCTTCCTTCTCTCCTCCCCAACCCCAGACAGCAAGCAATTTGACATAGATTCTACCTGTGCAAACATGGAATACATTTTTTCATATTAGTCATTTTGTGGAAAAAGTCACATTAAAAATAAAGAAACAGAAAAATAATATGCTTCAGTTTCTATTCAGTCTCCATCAGTTTTTTCTCTGGAAGTGAATAGCATTTTTCCTCATGAGTCTTTTAAAATTGTCTTAGATCATTATATTGCTGAGAATAGCCAAATCATTCACAGTTGGTGATCATACAATTGTGCTATTACCGTGTACAATGTTCTCCTGGTCCTGCTCACTTCACTCTGTATTAGTTCATATAAGTCCAGATTTTTCTGAAATCATCCTGTTAGTCATTTTTTATGGCATGAGTATTCCATCATGATCATATACCACAATGTATTCAGCTATTCCCCAGCTAATGGACATTCTCTCAGTTTCCAGTTCTTTGCCACTACAAAAAGAGCTATAATAGTCCTTTCCCTTTAAAAACAATCTCTTTGCGATACAGACTTAATACGTATTATTGAGTCAAGAGTTATGCACAGATTCATAAAGGCTCTCTTTTCTATTTAGGCCAATGTTTATTTCTGTGCTTTTTTATACTTATTGTGGAAGTATCTGATGGGGGGGGGAGAGGGGTTCGATATGATCTTAGAAGCCATTTTCACTTATTACCTGTGACCTGTGATTACCTATAAGACACTAATAAGACTTCAGTTTCTTCATTTTTATTATATTACCCCTGTAATCCTTATTAGCTCTAAATTTGTGGTGTGAAAACATGAAAACATCCAATCAATTCACATAAATATATTTTTAAAAACATAGACATTGTGCATGAGACAGGTATAGCTTTGGAGGAAGCTTGGACTCAAGTTCTGCTTCTGACACATTGGGGGTACTTAACCTTCTGTGTGCTCTAGATGGCTAAGACTCCAATTCACAGAACAGTTGCTGTTTTGCCTTGTTAGAGAGAATTGCCTCATGTGGCATTTCCTACACCAATCACCCAGAATTAGAACGATAAAAAAAGTCAATCATTTGGGTTGTTAGTTTCCTCCAATGAAATAAATTTTTTTAAAAAGCAAACAGTCTAAACTTTGGACACATTTTATGAATGAATGGACCAGATGTTTGAGGGACAAGTTCATAACCAATGGTTAGTCTATATATCCCACTGATATCAAAGGAATTAAAGATTTTCCACATTTTAGTTTGATCCCCTCTGGCAGGTTTAAGGAATAACAAAAAGTTTTTCTTGCAGGAATCTGTGTCAACACATTTAGAGTTGATGATTTTTAATATTGCTTTCAGCTCATTGAGTCTAAGTAACAGGTTAGGAAAAGAGAGTCTTTGATTTAGCAGCTTTACTACTTGGTTTGCTTGATTTTCATCACGGAACAAACACTTTCTTCCTCAGTTGATCCATATGAATTCCCTTTTTACTCAGCTGTCAGGCTGCTGAAACCAAGGGGAAGGAAGATAAGAGGGTAGAGATAGATATCTCCCACTTGAGGCCTTGTGGGTCTCAAGCCAAAATAACACTTGAATATAAGTGTTCCTCTCCTTCCCCTCCACCTGAACACTGGAAAAGCTCACCTACTAGGAAAACTCCTTCTAGTTCTGCTAGATAAGTATTTGGGTTGCAACTATGGCTAGGTCCTTAAAGAGAATAAGGGCATGGCAAAAGGGATAGTTTGAGAGGACAGCAGGAAAAGATTGTAGAAGGAGGAAAGTGGAGTTCTCTCCCTTTTGGTTTGTAGTTGGGATGTTTTTTCCCTCACTATCTCCTTAAAATTTCAGGAGATCATTACAGACCCAGAATGGAGACTGATTTCTGGCTTTAGGTTGTCTCTTGAAGTTTGTTATAATTGCTCTTTCCATGGATTTGTGATAGACTTTTAAGGGAAAGTTTGATTGCCATTATAGAAGAAAGAAATTCTATGGTAAACTAAGCTAGAATCAAGATCACAGCATCACACAATTTGAGATTTGGGGAAATTTTAGCAGTCTAACCCCCAAGTAGAGTCCCCACTCCAACATGCCCATAGAATGATTATCTGGCCTCTGCTTGAAGACTTCCAAGGAGAAAGAAGTCATCTCTTCTGAGTTCATGTGGTACGTTATTACTGCTGAATAAATCTACCACAACAGCATAACACTAAGTTACATTTGCTTAAGCACCAGTTCAGGAGATAGGAAAAAACCCTAACAAAGATTAGGATTCTAATGAAGCTTTTTATAGACAAAATTATGTCAGAGAGACAAATACTTTTCGACACACAACAGTCTAGTATATTCTCTTAGGTCACAAAAATCGAACAAAATTGGTGAAACAGAATCATAATTTTACCTAATAAAGCACCTTCTAATTCACCTTCTAATAAAACAAGCCTGATTAAACAGACTCTATAGGTATACTAAATCAGGTAATATTTAATACATTTAGAAGGTTCACAGAGGACTGATTGAGAAGAGATTTACATGTCACCAAAAAACGCTTTAGAGTCAGGGAAATCTTTCCATAACTCTTGGTAGGTAGGGAAATCCTTCTACAAACACTAAATCACTTTAGGAAGTTTAAATTCCCCTTTGACTTCTTATCTGAGGAATATTGAAAATTTTTTTCTCAATTCTATAAGTAAGGTTTTAGTCAAGTGAGGTTAATATTAACAGGAAAATGGCTGATAAAATATAGTAAAAGGAAAAATGAAAGATTACTACCACATTCTTAAGGCATGTCCACTTTTGGACAGCTCTAATTGAGAGGAAATTTTTGCTGCCGTCAAATTCTCCTCTTTGCAATTTTGATCCATTGCATCAGATTATTCCTTTTGGGTGGTAGAAAAAAAATCAAATCTTTTGTCCACATTAAAAGTTCTAGCATCATAGAATGTCAGAATTGGAAGGGACCTTTGAATCATCTCTAGTCCAAATTCCCCATTTTATGATAAGGAAACTGAGGTAAAGCAACTTGATTGCTAAGAAACTAAATAGCAAAATGGACATTCAAACTCTAGTCTTCTGACTTCAAATGATGGTAGTTGGTATTTGGGTAGCAACTTACGGTGAACAAAGCACTTTATATAGAATGTCTTAATGCTTTGTTACACTGTACAAAAGAATTATGATGATTTAAAAATGAAACTTGATTGGGGCAAGATAGGAGAAAATAAATGCATGTAAAAATCAATAAAGTATACACACACATACCAAAGAAGGACAATCTTGACCCTGCAGGGCCACCTGTACCTAGAACTGAACCTAGAGACACAGTAGCCCTCTCTCTGGGGACCTGAACTGTCAGTGGGAGTGGGGGTTGGGAATGTAGCTCCAGACTCTGTAATACATTAATATAATGATAGAAACCCTAGAGTTGGAAAGGGCCTAGCCAATCCTTGTTTGGCATCTGCTGGGCTTGCAGTTTGAGACGTGATCACTTTTCTCTTGGGATCTGAAATATGAGTTGGTCAGTGAGTCATGTGCAGAAAGAAGAGCCTTTCTCACCTCCTGAAAGACAACGGATTAGAATTAACCTTATTAAACTCAGATAGGGCAAGCTTTCAACAAACCCAAGAAGAGTGTTTCCTTTCTGTTTATCCAGCTGTCTCCTGTCATCTTAATTCTCCTTTCTCAAAGGACAGATCCAGCTTGAAGTGACTGGGGGGAAGTTTAAGGCTTTTTACTAGTGGAAAGAGATGCCCAAGAATTTACTCAATTAGTCCAAGATGGGTTTGGAAGGAATATTGGGCTTTGGGGACAGTCTGGTAATGGAGGGGATGAGAACTCCAGTCTTTAATCATGATTATCCATTGTTTATCATCTCCTTACCCCCATGCTAATGTAAGGGTCAAAAAGTTCTCTTATTAAAGGCTTATTGGCTTATAGGAGTGAAGGCCAGCATTCAGATTGGTAGAGATGCTCTAAAAAGACTTTTTGTCCACTCCTAAGAAAACCAATATTTGCTTTGGAAACCATATTATTAGAATGTGCATTATAAGCCACTTTAGAGGTCTTTTGACTCAATGTATATTTGAAGAATGAATCTCTTCTTAAAATATTCCACTCAATGATCATCCAGATTCTATCCAGATAGGCCCTTCAAGTAACTGAAAACTCATTACCTCATAAGCTGATTCCAGTTTTGACCTTTTAATTGTTTAGGAAATTTCCACTTTTATTTAAACAAAATTTACTTCCCTTTACCATCCATTGGTACTAGCTCTACTTCAAGGTCAGTGTTAAATGAATCTAATCTTATTTCCACATGAAAAAATAATATTCAAATATTTGAAAAAATATATGCAATTTTTCTTTTGCTGAATAGAAGTCTCAATTTCTTTTAACTGAATCTTATATGAACTGACTTTGAATCTTCTCATCCTTCTCCTCTGGAAGTTCTTGGCTTATTTATGTATTCTTAAAATTTGATACTCAGGTCTGAGCATGGTGTCCCTGGTATGGTCTGACTAGAGTAGAATATAATGGGACTATGACTTCCCTTTTTTGTGTTTTGGGATACTATATCACACTTTTGATTCATATTGTGATTTTAACTCATTAAAATGTGTCCAAATGTTTTATATATGTATGTAGGGGTAGTTAGAGTATATAAATAAATATTTAGCAACCAGCTCGCCCCCAAATTTTATGTATCTATTGTAATATATATATATATATGTATATATATATATATACATATATACAGACAAGACAAATTTAATCTGCTTTTTAAAATTTTTCTACACTTTTTTTTAAGTATAAGCAATCAACAAAGCGATAAATTAAGCCTGATTCATAGTATTTGCTAATTTCTGAAATGTAGATACTCACATTGAAAAATTAATAATGGCTTTTTCCTGAGTTCAAGTTGTCTCCAATATTTCTCACCATGTATTGTTATTTGGCCATGTCCTCACTCATGCGGTATTTGTGCAGCTGATTTTTTTTTTTTAACACTGTGGTACAAGACTGTCAAATTTATCTCTATTAAATTTCATTTTATTGGGGTAGCTAGATGATGCAGTGGATAGAACACTGGTCCTGAAGTTAGGAGGACCTCAGTTCAAATCCAGTCTCAGACACTTAATACTTCCCACCTGTGTGACCCTGAGCAAGCCACAACCCCAATTGCCTCAGCAAAATAATAATAATAATAATAATCTTCTTAAATACAGATTGATGTTAAATTTAAAGTTTGCATTGATTTTCTTATAGAAAATGAACTTGAAGGGAACATGTATTATATGACAGTAGAGAGAGTGCTGGTCAAAAGATTTGATTTCTAATCTTGCCTCCAATATTTAGGAGTTGTATCTTTTAATCTTTCAAAGCCTCAGTTTCTTCATTGATAAAGTGGGTATGTTAATACCTCACAGAATTGATGAGATCAGATGAAAAAAATGTTGAAAGCTTTGCAACCTTTAGAGTGTTCTATAATTGCTAGACTTTGCAATAGAAATGTATCAGTTGAGAACAGATCAAAGAAATATTAGTCTTTGAAGTTGGATTTTAAAGATTATTTAAACTAAGGTTTCTTAAACGTTTTCCACTTGCTACCTCTTTTCTCCCAAGAAATTTTTATGTGACCGTGGGTATATAGGTATATAAAATGGGTATACAAATCAAATATTTACTGATAATGAATCATAAGTTTGCAATCCCTATATTCAGTTATGAGCTTCCATATGGGATTGTGACCCAAGTTTAAGAAATTGGGATCTAAAACAGTCTCTGTTACAATAATATTAACTACCTCCTTCTGATTAGTGAAGGAAATGAGTCTAACTCTATCTCCAGTGTTCTTTTCTCCTATGAAAGATTTTTCATCGTTTTCCCACTGGAGTTCATGCTTCCATTGGGGTGAATAATTGTTACCTTTCAGATCTATAAATATCAAAGAGATTGCGAAGTTACTATTCTCTGGATATCAAGTGTTTGGAGATCCTTGGATGAATGTTTCTCCATAAAAACAAAGATTATTGAGTCAGTGTAGACTAGGTGACTGACAAAACTTCCCGGGCATGTTATATTATGGGTATGTTGGAAAGTGGGTTAATTCTTTTGAACCCTGAGTTCATCTTTTAAAAAAGGTTAACCCTGTAGTAAGAAAGAATGAAACAGAGGGAGCCAATGAACACTTTACTCAGCTGCCTTCTATAGTCCATAGAATCTTCACTTATTTTATCTTTGAAATGAAAATGCTTGCCTTCTCAGTGGGTGGAGAAAGGGCGGGAGGGAGAGAGGATTTGAAACTCAAATTTAAAAAAAAATGTTAAAATAAATAAACAAAAAAAAGAAAGAAATGGGCAAGCTATTGTTTCTCAGGATCACAGAGCTATTTTATGAGAACTGAATCATATCTTCCAGGTCTTCTTTGGAAGGCATGAAATGTTTTTTAGTCACTTCAGATCTGGAAGTGTCTTTTAGATTGGCCAAGTATAGAAGAAACCACAGTTTCCATTCATGAAGTGCTAACACTTTATGAAAAACAGAGAGGCAACCTCTCCCCAAAAACACACACAAACACACACACACACACACACACACACACACAGGAAAGAAACTCAATTTCCTTCACCCTCAGGTTCTTCATCTGCTAAATCAGATCAGGAAAAAGCTGCTGGACTGGATGATCTCCAAAGTCTCTTCCATTTCTAGAAAAGAATTCAGTGAGTAAAAGTTCCCATGGGATAGAATGGGTCATAGGTCTTCTAGTTTTCTCCATAGCATGTCTAATCTTCCTCAACCCCCTCCTCTATTTCTCCATGTTCCTTCCTCTGTCCATGAAAACTTCTGAGATAATATCATTTCTGCTTTTGCCCAATCCTTTTCTTTGAATCCTTCCTTGGAGGTCTGGCTATCCTCTCCTTTGTCTTTCTGCTTTCTTAGTCACAGTGGGTCAAGGAGGATGGAGACAAAGTGAAAAAGGTATAAACGGATGAATTTCGTGATTTTGGCCTAGGTTACCCAGGTAGGAAATTGCAGAGCCAACATTCAGGTTGAGATCCTTTAATTCCAAATCTGGTACTTTTCACCACAACAACATGGATATCAATGGACTTAGAACTTCTTTCTGAAGACCAGTCTAGTTATATGTGGGGATGACTTATGACCAAAAGGTTAGCCACCAATAAATAGTTTGATTTTTTAAAATTGTTATTTGTTATTTGTTTTTGATCATGAGGCTCCTTTTTGTGAAAATTACGAGTTAGTTACAAAAACTGTTGAGGAGGTTGTTGACTAGGTGGTCACTAGGTGGCAGCATCATATAATATTAAAGGGGTTCCCTATAGGAGAACTAAGTGCCTTAGGACAACACCCCGAGACTAAAAATATATAAAAAATTAGGGGAGGAGGTGTTGTTGGTGAAGAAGATTTTGTTCTTAAAATAAGACGGCTGTCCAGTGAAGCAAGTATCACCATTGGCAAGTGCATCACATTGCTGGAAAAGGACATTCACTGCCCACAGGCCTCTGGCTACCGCAGATCCAATGATAAAAATACACAATTAAATGAAACCACGCAGCAGGAAACACTTCACTGGAGAATGAAAGCCATCTGAGCCCAGGCTTTCTGGGAGGGATTCTGGCATTGCTGATTTTCTGTAATGACATAGGAGGAGAAAGCCAGGGACAAGTGTCACCCAGATACAGTCTCCTCCAGCTTCAGGCCCTTCCCTGGACCTCTATGCCAGGGGGATGAGCTGGTGGCTGAATTTAACGGTGTGTTCTGTCCAAATTGCCCTCTCTCCTTCCTCTTGGTTGGTTGGTTGATTTGAATACACCCTGCGAGCTGAGCACACTGCTGTGGACGAATGAATGAAAAAGCTTACTATGGGGCTAGGTGACATAATCCCCAATCTCCATGAACATATAGATTCTAATAGCAAAAGATGACATTAAACAGGGGAGTTTGGGTCTGGGAAGTCACAGGGATAGTGGGTTGATCCATAAGCAGTGCCTTGACATTCCCTTTTTCGAAACAATCACAATATTGATTTAATTAATTGAGTGAAAGCCATCTATTGATGGCTAGATGACCAGGATGGGTGAAGGGATGGGATAGGATATCTGGTCTGGTCTGGAACTGACTAGATTGGAGGAGGGAAACTAGGTAAATTTGTATTCAGTTGCTAAATGGCTCATTCCTGAGGGTAGGATTTTCAAAACTAAGTAGATTGGGGGGAATTGAGGGAAGATTGTGGAATAATGAAGGAAACTACTTGGCTTTTCCAAATTCCTCCACAAATAATTTTAAAATTGCCCCAAAGTAAATTTTAGAGAAGTGGAAATGATTAAAAGTTAGGTTATAGCAACTTGGGAGGACTAAGAAAGATCTGATCTCGTAGGGTGGTGGAATGGCCTGGTTGATGTGCAGATATCTCTGGGCAAATAAGGGGGAAGCCAACAAACATCAAGCCTTTGGGGGGCAGCTGTATTCCTGGCAGGCTTAGCTTCAGGAACTTGTGTCCCAAGAACTGCATGGGGAGGAGGGGTTCAGATACTGATTGGGAGAATATTGCTATTCTTCCCCTACTAGTGCTGGACTCTGGACCCAGGTGCACTGATCAGGTGGGATTTATGGTGGTAAGGGTGGGTGAATGTGGTAGCAGAGGGATCCGAGCTAGTTTTGGTCACCTGCCATAGTCTCTGGTTCCAGGACAGGTTGCCTGTAGCCATCTGAGGGGTGGCAGGGAGCAAGAGAGTTTGTGGTGGAAGCAGTGCTGGGGACCAAGGTTGGGGATCTGGGGTGGAAAGGAATCCTGAGATCACTTATAGACCAAGGTGTAAGCAGAGAAGCAGTGCCTACATCTAACCCTGGATTATAGAACATCAGAAGAATAGAAAGTCAAAGAGCCCCAAAAAGAGCTCACAAAAGAACAGCACCAAAAATATGAAGTCTGAGACATTATTCCCTATGCCCCAGGAGCATAGCCTCACTCTGACTGCAATGTTTGTAACTAAGAAATATGCCACTAAAAATTAGTGAAAAACAAAAAGAACAACCTATATAGATTGCTACTATGGTGATAGAGAAGATCTAACACTTCAAAGAAAAATGTAAAATGGTCATAAGTCCCAAAAGCTTAATTTTTTTTTTAGAAGTCAAATAAGAGAAATTGAGGAATTGGAAAAGAAATAAGAGTAATGCAAGAAAAGCAAGAAAAATATGAAAAGAAAGTCAATCAATTGCAAAAGAGCTAAAAATTTGCCAAATAAAATTTGAATTTATTCTGATTAAAAATCAGAATTGGGGGCAGCTAGATGGTGCAGTGGATAATGTGGTGGCCCTGAAGTAAGGAGGATCTGAGTTCAAATCTGATCTTGGTCAGTTAATACTTCCTTGCTGTGTGATCCTGGACAAGTCACTTAACCCCAATTGCAGAAGAAGAAGAAGAAGAAGAAGAAGAAGAAGAAGAAGAAGAAGAAGAAGAAGAAGAAGAAGAAGAAGAAGAAGAAGAAGAAGAAGAAGAAGAAGAAGAAGAAGAAGAAGAAGAAGAAGAAGAAGAAGAAGAAGAGGAGGAAGAAGAAGAAGAAGAAGAAGAAGGAGAAGAAGAAGAAGAAGAAAGAAGAAGAAGAAAGAGGAGGAGGAGGAGGAGGAGGAAGAGGAGGAGGAGGAATATAATTTACAGTTTGAAGGATATAAAAATCTTCTTAACTTATGGAGAAATAGAAAGTCAGGGGAATACAATGAGGGAGAGAGAGAGAAAGAGAGAGGGGGAGAAAGAGAGAGAGAGAGAAGTAAAGAAAAATAGGATGGAGAGAATATACAACTAAGAATTATGACTTTGTGAATGGGAGGAATTCACTCATAAAACAAATATATAGCAAAATGGATCAAAACCCAGAATTTGATGATATGTTTATATAAAACATTTAAAAATGACTCACATAGACTACAAATAAAAGGCTGGAGTAGAATTTATTATGCTTTAGCTGACATCAAAAAAAAGCAGAGGCAACAATCATGATCTCAGACAAAGTTAAAGTTAAAATAGACTTAATTAGAAGAGAAAAGCAGGGAAACTACATTATGATGAAAGGAACAAGGAAAATGAAATAACATCATACTAAACATATATGCATTAAATGCTATAGCATTTTTTTTAGCTATGGTATATTTTTAAAGGAAAAGACAAATCAATTACAAGTGTAATATAATAATGTGCTATTTCATCCTTCCCCTCTCAGACCTAGATAAAAAAATAAGAAAGAAGTCAAGGAGATGATTGGAATCTTAGGTAAGCTAGTTATGATAGACATCTGGAAAAAAACTCAATGGGAATAGAAAGGAATATATCTTTTTTCTCAGTGATACATGGAACCTTTATAAAAACTGACCATGTTTTAGGCCATAAAAACCAGTTTAATGCAGAAAAACAGAAATATTAAAGGCATCCTTTTTGGATCATAATGCAATAAAATCATATTTAATAAAAGACTGTGGAAACACAGACCAGAAATTAATTGGAGACTAAATAATAACAACAACAACCACAAAACCTAAGTGGATTAGCTTTTCCAGGGGCTGGGAAAGGACTTTGTTCTTTCTGTTGTCAGCTTCTTGAGCATTTCAGGCTTTTCAGGTTGGTAGAGCAGAATTCTTGGCAGCAGATACTGCGGCATTCCATTAATAAAGTTATTTGTCTACATCTGAATTTTTAAAAAACCATAGAAATGAAAGGTTAGTTACTAGCCCATATCTCTGTAGTGGTATTATCTGTCTCAGTGAAATTCTACTCACAAGTTTTATGGTTTGGTGTATTCACAGTAACTTGCTAACTTAGCAAAAAGTCCCAAAGAAGGGGTTTCCTGTGAGTAGCAGGAAGTCCTTTCCTCCACTAATAGGATTGAGATACTGACACTTAGATACCATTGACACTGATCTTGGTGGGGTAGGCTTTTTTCCACACCTAAAGATTGCATCCCCCGAAGTAAGGGAGTGAGAAAAGGCTTCAACAAAAGCTTTAAAGATGGTCCTAGCTTTGCAGAGTTGAGACCTGCTTGGATACTTGGTGTTTGTTGATCATTAGCTGGCAGGGCTCTGGCTGACAGTATGGTCTCAGGGCCTTTACCTTTTTTTTTTTTTTTTTTTCACTCTAACAATTTGACTCACAGTATGAATGTCACTTAGAACTTAAAATTTTCAGATAGGTCAGCAAAGGACTCAGTCCTCTTATCTGAAGGGGAAGCAAAGGGGAGAATTTTTTTTTTTTTTTGGCCAGAAAGAATGATTACTTGCAGATTGTTTTGGATAATTTACTATAAATTCATAACCTGCAACCATATCATTCTCCTCTCTCTACCCTTCATGCTACTTCTGTAATACTTACATATACAGAGAAAAGTAGTCTGTAATATGCAAGGTACATAAATTTATCATTATAAATAACCCAGGATCCTGACTGGGTGTTCCACAGAGCAAAATTTCTAATGACCAGAAATGAATTCATGAAACAACCTCTGTCTGGTGGGAAACTTGCCAACACATCTGGGGGATGCAGGATTGTTGGAACTATGCCTTGTTTAACCTTCATCTGCCCTCTCTAAGTCCCTTTACCCCCATTTTTTGTCTAATAGCCCAGATCCCTAACCGCAGTGCTACTGAGCTAGGCCTTTTGGGCCTCATCTTCTGGGAGGTAGGGAAAAAAATGAACATTCTCCCAGCATCTTTTTTGAGTCCAAACCTTCATGCTCTTCCAGTATCTCTTCCCAAGGCCAGGGTGTGGCAGGATTCTTCAAGATAAATGTCTTCTTCTGAAAACTCTCTGATTTCCAAACTCCTTAGCCACACTACTCATCCCTAACTATGGCCAAACCACATTTCAGCTCTCTTTGATTGATTAAGTCTCATCAAAGAAAGGAAGTTGTCTGGATTGCAAGCTGCAACTATAGGATGGATATGGAACAATTTTCCTTTGTGAACTTTGTATGCCCCAATAGGCCATAGACCTTTTCTTTCTTGGGTTCCTTTCGTTAGACTATGCCAGTGCTTCTAAAGAAATCCTAGAGCATTTGTTCATCCCATAATCATTTAATAATTCCTTACTCTGTGCCTCGATTAGGAGTTAAATATACAAAGATCAAGATAGAATAGTCCCTGCTCTCCAGAAATTCACATTCTATAGGACCAACTAATTACTAATTTAATCAATATCTTCCCCCATCCCAATGCCTATTATATATGAGAAACAGCATAGTGTAGTTTCTGAAGAGCTGGCATTGGAGTAAGACAGATATAAACTTTCTGGCCATGAGTTAACCACCTAGATTCTCATTGTGCAATATATTCCCTATATGTCTCTGTTAGAGACAGATTTAACATTGGTAGAGGCAACTTGCAGGTAGTGAGTTATCCATATCAATAAAATCATACAAGTCCAGAGTTTTTTAATGTATATGTCTGGCCATGCCATCTCCTCTACCCACCCATATTTTCAAGTTCCCTATCACTTTCAGGATCAAATGAAGAATACTTTATTTAACCCTCAAAACCCTTCACAGTCACTCTATCCATGTTGCTCACCTTTCCAGTTTTCTTACATTTTCCTCCACTCTTTAATACAGTTATGCTGGTCTCCTTGCTTTACCAAGAACAAATTATTCCACGTTTTGGCTCTGGGTATTTTCTCTAGTTGTCCCCAATGTTTGCAATGTTCTCCCTCTTCATCTTCTGGTTCCCCTGGCATTTTTCAAGTATTAACTAAAATCCTCTCACCTATGAGAAATCATGCCCAACTCCTCATAAGCCTACTTCCTTTCCCTATTATAATAAGAATAACATATTCTTATTATATATATAAATAAATATTATTTATTACCTATTTTTAATTTATTCTATAGCTTGTTTATATATATTTATTTTCTTGTTTCCTCATTGGATGTAAACTCCTTGAGGCCATAGCAGGAGATTAATAAATACTTAACTGACTGACTGACCCTCACATGCAAAACACTATACCATGTACTTGAGTGGTAAAAGGAGGTAGGGAGACAAGTAAGTTTAAAATATACAACCTGTTTTCAAGAAGGTTACAGTTGGATCAAGGAGATAATAAATATATAAATGTCAGACCAATAAAAGGCAGCATCTGATTAGAGTCAAGCAAGTGGCACAATAGGTACTTTGGGAGTTTGGAAAAAGGAGAGTTTACTGTATGATGAAACAATCAGAGAATGCTTTGCAGAAAAAGTAGCATTTAAGCTGAATCCTTAATACAGTCTAGGATCATTAATATGTGTAAAAGGCACTTAATCTATGGGAGATTACTTGAACAATGGTTGATCAGTGGGAATTTGAATGCCATGGCTTTGGCCAATAGACCAACTTGACTGAAGTAGAGGTATAAGGAAAATGAGGCTATACAAAGAGTTAGTAGCTTTGAATATCAAATTAAAGGGTTAAGATTTTCTCCTATGGGTTCAAATCTGGTCTCAGACACTTAACACTTCCTAGCCGTGTGACCCTGGGCAAGTCACTTAACTCCAATTGCCTCAGAAAAAAAAAAAAAATTCTCCTATGGGTAATAAGGAGCAACTGAAGGTTTTTGAAAAAAAAAAAAAGGTTGTATTTTTAAATTTAAAAAAGAATTAAACTTTTATCTTTCCCAATTATATGTAAAAACAATTTTAAGCATTTATTCTTTTAAAGATTGAGTTCCAAATTCTCTATCCCTTCTCCTCCTTGAGAAAGATTATATGTGCAGTCATATAAAATATATTTTCATATTAGCAATGTTGTGAAAGAAAACATGGCCCCCCAAGTCACCCTAAATAATAAAGTTTTTTTTAAAAGTATTTTTGATATAAATTCAGATTTTTATCAGTTCTTTCTGTATAGGTGGATAGCATTTAATTTTTAATTTTAAGTATTTTGGAATTGCCTTGAATCATTGTATTGCTGAGAATAGCTAAGTCATTCACAATTGATCATCAAACAATATGGCTTCTCTTGGGAGAAAATAGTGTTCAGAGTTGGCAAGGTCTTCAGAGATATCTGGCCTCCTCCTTTTATGATTAGGAAACTGAAGGTCAAAGAGATTCAGCAACATGCATAAGATCACACAAATAGTAAATAGCACAATAGGGATTTAAACCTAAGACCTCAGATCTATCACACCATCCACTGTTCTTTATAGTAAGTTCAGTTTTAGACATATTGAATCTGGGGTGCTATCTGAATAGTCAGGCACAGTAATTTCCAGCAAACAGCTGAGAATGTAGGACTAATGACTAAGATCAGTCATAGTTGTAAGTAATTGTAGTATTTATATCCCAAGTCTGGTACCTTGCATGTAATAAGTAGTTAATAAAGGCTTTTTTATTCATTCATTCATTCTTAGGGTTTTCAGAAACAAAAGAGTACATATATGAACATAGTAAAGATGTTTTTAATACTTGTTATTTATGTTGATAAATAAGATGTATAATACAAGTTTTCACAAATCAATCAATAAAATGATTGGATCATGGTATTATGCCTTAGTGCTAGAAAGAACTTTAGTTCCATCCCCTAGTTTCACAGATGGCACTGAGGGCAATGATTTCTTAACGATGACCTAAAAATGGTTAACATTTTAAAATCTAGCTTAGGTTTTCAACTAAGTAATAGAGTCCATTAATAACTCTATATTTTGCTAAGTCTTTAACACTTCAACACTAACTCAAAGTCTGAGGTTAAAAGTAGGAGATATTTTAGGAAAGACTGAGTTGATAGGTTAAAGAGAATCCAAAAGAAAGCACTTAGGATGATGAGAGACTGGAAAATATGTCATTGGAGGATGGATTGAAGCAAGTGGGGGAGGGGCTGGAATTAGTCTATAGAGGAGAGTGAATGAAAAAGCATTTATTAACTGCTTGCATATCACAAGGCAAAGCATTGTGCTAAGGGTGAAGGATACAAATGAAAAATCAAGATAACTCCTGCTCTCTAGGAACTCATTTTAATAGGGAGAGAGAGCAGGAAATTTTAGCTACAAGTCAGATGGAAAGGCCTAGTAGTCCTAAGGATATGTTGTCAAAATAGATGGTAAGGGTTCTTCTTCTTTCTTTTTCTCCTTCTTCTCCTCTTCTTCTTTTTCTTCTTCTTCTTCTTCTTTCTTCTTCTACTTCTTCTTTTTCTTCTTCTTCTTTTTTTTTCTTCTTCTTCTTTCTTCTTCTCCTTCTTCTTTCTTCTTCTTTTTTCTTCTTCTTTTTTCTTCTTCTTCTTCTTCTTCTTTCTTCTTCTTCTTCTTCTTCTTCTTTCTTCTTCTTCTTCTTCTTCTTCTTCTTCTTCTTCTTCTTCTTCTTCTTCTTCTTCTTCTTCTTCTTCTTCTTCTTCTTCTTCTTCTTCTTCTTCTTCTTCTTCTTCTTCTTCTTCTTCTTCTTTCCACCTCCTTCTCCTCCTCTTCCTCCTTATCTTTTGCCTCTTCTTTTTCCTCTTCCTCCTCTTTCTCTTCCTCTTCTTCCTCCTCCTTCTCTATTGCTGTTCCTCCTCTTCCTCCTCCTCCTCTTCTTTCTTTTAAAAATAATTGTTATTGATACATATTGCTCTTATATTATCTAAAATTTCCCCCATGTAGCTTTTCTTCCCACTTCCCAGGGAGCCATAACATATAACAAAGAATTGTTTAAAAAAAAAAAGAAAGAAAGAGGGGGAAAGTAAATAAAACCAATTAATACCTTGAAAAAAATCTGACAATATATACAATGTGCCATACCATCATCTCTGTAAAAGAGTGGGAATCTTCTCATACATCTTCTTTGGGATCTAACTTGTTCTTTGTAATTTTACAATATTTATTTTTGATTGTTTTGTGATGGTTCATTCCATTTATAATGATTTGCTTATTGTAGTATGCTATTTCCTTTGCTCTTTTTATTTTACTTTGTATTAGTTCATGTATAAATATATATATTTTTCCAGAACAGAAATTTTCTATTACATATATTTATGATCATTTGTTTAGGTATTCCCAGTCAATGGTCATTCACTTAGTTTCCAGTTCTTTGCTAGTACAATGTCATTACCATTAATAAAACCATAATGGTTTCTGATATTAAACTATTAGAAAGTGCCAAGGATTTTGATAACAAGAATGTTTTTTTTTCTTCCCTCAAGCCTTTAGTAGATGTGGCTGCTGTAGAAGCAAGACTTAGTGCTTGCAGGGAATGTTGTTAGGTCACATTCTCCATAAGGAGCACTTCCTTGGCTCATGGCTGTGAAGACCAGGTTAGAAGAAAGGATTCTCATCTAAAGATTGCTAGTGTTCCTAGGGTCCTTGGGCTTACTTGCCCATCTTACATAGAAGACATGATAGTTCTCTGACACCATGATCCAGCATCCTGGAGGATGCCTTCTCTCTAAGGTCTTTTCCTTTGATTGGTCAGTTTCTCCTGGTACTTCCATTTGTTCAGAGATCAGCCATGTTCACTTCTTCATTCCTTTCTGGTCTCCTATTAACTCTTGGGACTTCTTTCTTTACCATGCTCTACCTTTTAAAATGTCTTTTTAGATAGGAATATTCACAATGAAATATAAGGTTCATGAGGGTAAATCTTTCATACTCCTTCTTTTTGTATTCCTAGTGGTTATCACAGTGTTTAATACAAAGTAATTGTTTAATAAATGCTTATTGAAGATTCAGGGTTTTTTTTTCCAATTTTTAGAAAATCTGTCAAGTGCCAGATGGATTCTGTGCATTCTACTTAGCCTCAGGGGGCAGCTAGGAATAATTGATGGAAGTTGTTGAGAGAGGAGCACATTTTAATTTTCATTTAAGAGAAAAAACTTTCTCACACTAGAGTTATCCAAAATTGAAATGAATCATCTTTAGATAAGTTAGATAGATCATCCCTCAATAGTGGTCTTACAGTAAACACTAGAAAATACTTGCTAGCAAAATGGTAGAGGGGATTCTGTCAGGTATTATCTGGTCTGTGACATTCTTTCCAATTAAAAATAATTCTTTTGATTCTGTGATTCTCTTTCTTCAAGGCCCAGAGTCACGTTAAGTAATAGTACTAGGCTTAGTTAAGATTAAATCAGATAAGTTGGATGCCCACGGGAAAATCTTTTAAGATTTTTGAGCCTTGGTTTCCCCATCTTGAAAATAGGGATAATATTATTGTATTCCTCAGCTCACAGAGTTACCATGAAAGAAGTAATTTATCACTTTAAAGTGGTGTATAAATATGAGTTATTATAACTACAGGTCACCAATCACTGTATGCCATCTTCAGCGACAGAAAACAGCCAAGATGTTTTTTCTCTTGAGTGGAAAGGAGAGTAAATTTACTCAGCCATATTGGGGAAACATCATCCAACCATTAGACTGAAAAATTACTCATGTTTAAAGACAGAAGGGGAGAAGGCTTCAAAGAGAGAGCAGGAGATTGATGATGTCAGAAAGATGGAATCACTGAGGAGTAAAACACTGGGAAAAGCAGGAGAGGATAAAATTAAATTAGCCTTTGAAAATAGGAGAGAAATCTTCTTCCTTTGATTGGATGAAGGAAGAGAGTGTGGAGACAAGGACATTTGGGTATTTAGGTCAGATAGCCTTTATCTTTACAATAAAGTAGAAGGGAAGATTCTAACCTAAGAATGAGACTGATGGGGAAGTGAGAGTCTAAAGGCCTGAGGAGAGTGTAAAAAAATTTCAGCCTCTATTGTAGAGAGTACTTCTGGGAATTAACAGCAGAGAAATGAAAGGATTAGTAAGAAACAATGAAAGTCTACTTGGGGTTGGGTAGTATAACTTTGTTGTGGGTATGGTATATAAAATTTGGTGACTAACTGGGGACATCAGGGAAGATTTCACAGAAGAGATAGAATTTGAATTGATTCTTCAAGGATGGCTAAACTTTCAGTAGGTGGAGATGTTTTGGGGATGGGGATGGGGAGAGAAATTCTAGATATGGGCACAAGATGAACAAAGATATAAAGGTTGGAATATGAGCAAAGATGTGGCAATTCATTGTGGAATTGATTAGGCATAATTATGCTATTTAACCATATACAGACTAATAGGAACAGTGGTATAGTAGATAGAAATCTGATCTGGAAGCCAGAAAGTCTTGTTAAAACCTTATTTTTGTCACATATTATGTATATAACTTTTTGTAAGTCACATATCTTTTTAGTGCTTTCAGTAACTTCAGGAACTCTTCAGTAATTTGCAGACAAGGTGTTGACCTACATTGGTAGAAAGAGTTTGATTCCTGAAAGTTTTCTTTAGCAATGAGCTTACAGGTCTGGGCCTGAATAATATACCTTTGCAAAATCTTTTCCACTTGCAAAATACCTTATTTTGTCTCTATAATTATGCCTCTGGATATTAAAGCAATCATAGCAATTGCCAAAATGGCTCTTTTAGGATTTGTAGACTTCCTGTTGGGTGACCAAGTTTTTTATTTTTCTAGGATTCATTTTTCATTTTTAACTTAGTAGCTGCACTAATCTGAATGGCTGTATGAATATAGAACCATAGAATTTAAGGCATGCCCATTTAGAGAATGGACTATGGAGATTGTCTAATCCAATTTGTTTATTTTACTATATAAGACACTGAATCTTTAAAATGCTATATAGGGACTTTCCTAAGTTCATAGAGGTGGCCAGTAGTAGAGGTGAGTTTTAAAAACAAGTCTTCTGAATGCTCCCTCAACTACATTTTTGTTGTCTTACCGTGATGAATGGGAGGTAGCCTTATTAGTAGGAACACCACTAACCTGCTTCAGGGAGGATGACTATTTCACTTTCTCTTTGAGCAAAGAGTCTCAGCATATCTAGTTGTATGTTGCCCCCTTCTCAAGCTGTGCTAAGTGAGTTTTTCTGATGTGACAGACTAGGGAGATGAATCTAGATTTGTCCTTGTTGGTCTTTACCACGATTCTCCATCTGTGCTCAGAATTTTAGTTGTTTTAATTCTTTGTTAAATTTCTTTGTGATTATAGTTATATTCTCAGGCTAAAATTATAGTTACCAATGGAAGAGGTTACATAAAGGCATATTATTAGTGCGATTTTGTTTTATTTTATTTTTGTTTAGACTCCCAGTGATTTAACTTTCTCTACAGATGGTTCATCAGCAACTTTTCTGAAGCTTATAGCCTCAGAGTTTCCTGGATGACCAAGAGATTATATTATGTCCATTATTGTCCATGGCTATTTAGCTAGTATGTATCAGAGTCAGGATTTGAATCAGGTTTTCTTGACCTCAAGGCTGGCTATCTCTCTATTATATCCAGCTTCCTTGATTATTGCTAATAATCACAATTAATAATTGATTACCATAACTCTTTCCAGTTTACTCTTATGCCATCTTCATACATTTAGATTTGGAAATAACATTAGAAGTCATCTAATCTAATACCCATTTTTGCAAATGAAATTAACTTTGTCAACATAAACAGTTTGTAAATGGCAGAGGCAGGATTTCAAATCTGGCTCCTCTAATTCTAAATCTAATACTCTTTCTATTGGGTTGCATTGATTCCATTTGAAGGAGTTAGGTTCATGTCTGATCCTAAAGCACTCTGTTGTATTTTCCTTTCTGTTCCTTTTTATGGGGAAGAGGATTAGAGGGAGTTAACCTGATGAAGGTAGAAAATGTCCTTTCCAGGGGTCTTTAGAAGAATAGAGTAATTTTTCTGGGTTGCCTAAGGTATGGTGTTGCCCATAGGCAGAAGGATGGGGTAGAATGATGAGGACTCTGGTCCCTTGCTCTGGTTTCCTGGTTCTAATAGTGCTTTTGGGAGATCTCCATGTGATATTGCATGATTTAATGAATGGTTCTGTCTTCTTTAAGCTGTCACAAGGTAAAGAATGTTTATTTCCCAGAGGCATTTTAGGGAGAGGGTACAATCATTTTTCCATTAATCTAAGAGACTAGATGACAACTTAGACCCTTTGTTTTGGATTATTTGTCCCTTTGTTTCTTTCTACTTATTTTAATGCTAGCCTTTGAACCACTTCACTACTCATTAGTGCCTCCTCTTAGGGGAAAAGTGCCTAAGTGACAGGAAATGAAGCTTTAAGCAACCTAATTAGTTACTCACTGCTTCCATGAAGGACTCTGTGGTTCTGAACAACTAGAAAAATAATAATGCTTTTGGATTATTTGTGGATTTTAATTATTTGGGTTTCACATCTTCTTCTTTTGCTTTACCATCCCACCCCCATTTGCCCAACTTGTTTTCTTTTCTTATTTTCCCTATGTGACCACAAATAATTGAAAATTTGATATTTGACCTGTTCTATCATGTTTCTTGTTGCAGAACATTGAATACCCAAATCTGGTTTAACTTTTAAATTAGAATCATAAGCATAGGATCAGGAACCTTAGAGACCATAGTCAACCCACTAATTTTATAGAGGAAGAAACTGAGGCTAAATCTTACAAAGGTCACACAGCTAATCAATGGAAGGACCAGATCTCATGGGTTCCACTCAGTTGCTCTTTCAGTGTCCCCACTAATGTCAGACTGGTTAGGGGCAGAGGGGAGTGGAGGGATTGACATTGACAGTTATGCTTGGAGGAGAAGCTATTTCCCTTTGGCTAGACTGGTATGAGTGCTGGAAGAAGACAAATGTCTGAGAATCTGAAGGGACCCTTATGTCATCTACTGATACCTTGCTAATCTTGGACTCAATATTTCTTCACTTCTTTAGGAAAAAAAGTCAGGGACATACTAGCATGTCCCTTTTGCATAAGATCTCAAGCTCATATTTATTGAAATATCTCTTCCAAACTTAATGAAAATGGAATAAGAAAAGTTCTTTATCTCTTTTCACAGCCAAATTATTCCCATTCTGTGCATGCTGATTTGTAGGAGTACTACCTTCTAGCTAAAATGATCATTTGCCAATTCTTATTGGATGGGATACTGTTAGTTTAGTTGCCATTTGTCCTTTGGCATATAGGAGAATTCCAAATGATTATAATGAGTGAGGATCCAGAGATTTTTTTTTCTTTTACCAAATTGCTTGTAAAAGTTTGTTTACTTAGTTTTGAAAGTTCATAAATTGAAACAGACAATTTCTATGATATTTTTTGCCTCTTATTCCAAGCAGTAAGATTTTTACATTATAATTTTTTAGGTTATGATTCCTTTGAGGATAGGATTAGATTTTTTTTTTAAAGTTTATGTATTTCCTTTTTAAATTTTATTAATTTTATAATTATACATTTTTTGTATTCATTGTATTCATTTTTCCAGATTTTCCCCTCCCTCTACTCTCTCCCCTAGATGACAGGCAATCTCATACATTTTACATGTGTTACAGTATAACCTAGATACAATATATGTGTGTGTAAATCCAATTTTCTTGTTGCACGTTAAGTATTGGATTCTGAAGGTAGAAGTAACCTGGGTAGATAGATTCCCAGTATTCCTTCTCTGGGTGTAGTTGTTTCTGTCCATCATTGATCAGCTGGAAGTGAGTTGGATCTTCTTTATGTTGAAGATTTCCACTTCCATCAGAATACATCTTCATACAGTATTGTTGTTGAAGTTTATAGTGATCTTCTGGTTCTGCTCATTTCACTAAGTCTCTCCAAGCCTTTCTGAATTCATCCTGCTGGTCATTTCTTACAGAACAATAATATTCCATACACTTCATATACCATAATTTACCCAACCATTCTCCAATTGATGGACATCCATTCATCTTTCAGTTTCTAGCCACTACAAAAAGGGCTGTCACAAACATACAGGTCCCTTTCCCTTTTTTAGTATTTCTTTGGGATATAAGCCCAGGAGTAGCACTGCTGGATCAAAGGGTATGCACATTTTGATAACTTTTTGGGCATAATTCCATATTACTCTCCAGAATGGCTGGATTCTTTCACAACTCCACCAACAATGTATTAGTGTCCCAGTTTTCCCACATCCCCTCCAACATTCATCGTTATTTGTTCCTGTCATCTTAGCCAATCTGACAGGTGTGTATTGATATCTCAGAGTTGTCTTAATTCTCATTTCTCTGATCAGTAGTGATTTGGAACACTATTTCTATGAGTGGAAATAGTTTCAATTTCATTATCTGAGAATTGTCTGTTCATATCCTTTGACCATTTATCAATTGGAGAATGGTTTGATTTCTTATAAATTAGGATCAATTCTCCATATATTTTGGAAATGAGACCTTTATCAGAACCTTTAACTATAAAAATATTTTCCCAATTTGTTGCTTCCCTTCTAATCTTGTTTGAATTAATATTGTTTGTACAGAAACTTTTTAGTTTGATGTAATCAAAATCTTCTATTTTGTGATCAATAATGATCTCTAGTTCTTCTCTAGTCATAAATTCCTTCCTCCGAGGATAGGATTAGATTGTGAAGAAAAGAGAACAGTGGCAAAAAGATAAACAGGATGACCTGAACAAGATATATTATGCCCCAGGGAGAAGAGTCTTTCTGTGATCTTCCAAGATTCATCTATTTTAAAGGAAGAAGATATCTCAGACGCTTGCTGCCATTGGGTTAACTCCCTTATTTTATAAACTAGAAAACTCAGACCCAGGGAGATAAATTAATTAATTCAAGATCACATTAGAGTCAAAATTTAAAGGAGCATTCTCTGATTTCAGAGCCTGACTTCTCCTCTGTTACCATGCTCCTCCCCCAATCAAGCCTCTTGGTTTATAGCTAAGGAAATGGACTCTGAAAAGGCAAGGGACTTATTCAAGGTCTAAAAGTCAGTTATCAAAAGAGCCAGGTGGCAAACTGTCAAGTCAAGAAAATAAGAACTTAAGTGCTTATTATGTACCAGACTCTGTGCTAATCATTGAGAAAACAAAGAAAGACAAAACATAGTCATTGTTCTCAAGCCACACAAAGTTTAATGAAGAAGGCAACATGCTAACAACTATGTAGAAACATTTATCCTTTACACAGGCTAAATTGTAGATAATCACAGAAGGAAGGCACTAACATTCAATGGCATTGGGGAAAAGGCTTCTTATAGAAGGTGCAATATTAGGTAGGACTTGAAGGAAGCTGAGACAATATAGTTGGGAGCAAGAAGACAAAGTCAAAAAGTCATCAACACACATTTATTAAGCACTTACTTACTATGAGTTAGTTTCTGTGCTAAGCAATGAGAATACAAAGAAAGGCAAAAACAGTCCCTGCTCTTAGGGAAATTACAACCAAATGGGAAAGAGAATGTAAAACAACTGTGTACACACAAAATACCCCTGGGATAAATAGGAGATAATGTCAGAGAAAATGTGTTAGCATTAAGAGGGATTCTGAAAGATCAGAATTCACATCTTGCTTTAGACACCTACCAGTTTTGTGATCCTGGAAAATCATGTCACTTCTCTTAGATTCAGTTTCTTCATTTGTAAAATGGGATTAATAATGGTCCATATCATACAGAAATGTTTTGAGGATCAAATGAGATAACATATTTTAACATGCTTTATAAACCTAAAGCACTATATAAAGACTATTGTTGTTATTGTTATTTTTCCAGATGTAAGTGAGCCAGTCCATATTTACATACACACACACACACACACACACACACACACACACACACACACACACATATATATATCAAAGACAAGCAATGGATGATTCAGCACAGTATTGATGAATGTCCCTTGTTCCAGTCTATAACACAAAGGTTCTCCACCTCTGTTTTTTCCATGAAAAAGAAAATAAACTTGCTGTCTCTCTGCTGCTGGCTAAGCAATGTGTCTTAGGATGTTTCCATTATCTCTGTTGACTTAATCTCTATGCTAATAAAAACCATGGCTTGCTGTTGAAATATATGTACCAGCCCCTGTATGGAAGTCCTGAGAAGTGGAGACACATGGGACTTGAGCCTGGAGAAAGGCTTTGAACTTGGACTTGGGATTGTGTTCTCTGAGAAATAATGTGAACCTACTTTTCCTTTCCCCAGAGACTGAAACAGTGAAAACCAAGATGGATTATGCTTCCCTTGGGGGAGTAAGTTTGCATCTTTGTGATTATATTTTTTGAAGTATATATTTCTGTGTAAAAACTAAAAATAAATAGCATATATGCTAATGTTGGATATAGTGTAAATTGGGACAATTGTGTGAAAACCTAGAATGAAGAGATCTAGATTTAGATACAGTACTGTGGGGCTACTGTCATCAATTCCAAGTTAGTGCTACCAGAACAAGATTTCTTCTGGGGCCTTAGAATTAGAAAGAAGAATTGTTGGTTCTATGAATATAGTAAATTTTAATGTGTTTATTGAATAGAGATTGGTCTTATTCAGGACAGAGCAAAGAACCTTTCTTTTACAATCAGAGGACTTGGGTTTGAAGCTGTACTTTGTCTACGAGGTCTTGGGGCAAGTCACCTCAATTTTTGGGGACCAAGTTTCTCTGACAATCTAAGGAGAGAATTAGACTAGCTTATTTATAAGGTTCATTTCCATCTAAATTCTTATGGTCCTAGGAATAGTAATTATGCTATTATATACATACTTACATATATACATACATATACAGCTTATATTTATGTAGAACTTTATAAAGCACTCGATATTCAATTCATTCTTCATGACAACTGTGTGAAATAAGTAGTACAAATATTATTAACTCATTTTTATGGAGACAAATAAAGGCTGTCCTGTATACAATATATTCATTGGTAACTTAAGTGCTTGTATGAGAGCTGGGTACTTTGTTACTTATATGCATGGGGACCTAGACCAAACATATTTGAACCATATCCTGAGATTTCTCAGGGGCAAATCTGGATAAGGGCAATCAGGCCAAAGCCAGTGTTATTAGTTAATTAATTATAACCATTCAAGATTGAATCTAGTTTGTATAAGTCTAGAGCTTCAGATGTTAAACCAAGAGTTATAATCCTAAATAACTTCCCAAGGAAACTATTTTAAAGGAGATCATACTTATGTGTAGAATGGAGAGATGAAGAACTTATAGTTATATGTGAATTCTTTTTCTTTATTTTCATTATTCCTGTGTTTCCCTATGACCTGCATAAGTACAATATGTGCAGACCTATATTTACTTAGTTAGTTATAGGCATATTTACTTAACCTAATTTGGTGCTTTTTATCAGTGTTTGACATTTATCGATATTTAGTCTATTAGCTTGACCACTGTCTGCTCAATTATCTAAAGCCTGAAGGCCTAAGCCAGAAACCTTCAATTCCAATCTCTCCAATAGCAACAACCAATTAGATTGCCCCCCCCCCAATGCTTTCTAACTTGTGATGTAATCTCTTGTAACAAAATCTATAAAAACTATGTGTATTCACTGACTTTTTGGTCCTTCTGCTGTGAGTACTTTCACTTCCCTTATCTCGAAGCTGGATTGCCCACCTTTTATGAGATGCTATAATAAACAATCTTTCTGCTTTCTACTTTGAGTGATCTCTGAGTAGTCATTTTGTGTAGTGCTCTTCCCCTCCCACACACTTATTTTTATCTACTAAAAAAAATCTAGTCTTTGTTTTATGGTTATATATGTTCTTAGAATTTCAAGCAGTGACAAGCACATAGTAGGTACTTAATAAATGTTTACTGATTGATTACATTTGTATATCCTCCAGTTTTAGTAATTAGAATTAGAAGTGATATCATAGTCTACCTACTTCAACTTGAATGTGAACAAGAATCCTCTTTACAATATATCTAATAACTGGTCATTTAGTTTCTCCCTCCGCCTTTTTATATTATACATGTATAATCATATTAAATATATTTCCATATTAGTCATGTTGTAAAGGAAGAATTAGAAAAAAAAGAAAAACTAAAAGGAAGAAAAAACAACAAAAAACAAAACATTATGCTTCAATGTGCATTTAGACTCCATAATTCTTTCTCTGGATGTGGATAGCATTTTATATTGTAAGTATTTTGGATTTGTCTTAGATTATTGTATTGCTGAGAAGAGCAAATTCTATCAAAGTTAATCATCCACACAATGTTGTTATTACTGTGTACAATGTTCTCCTGGTTCTCCTTATTTCACTAAACATCAGTTCATTTAAGTTTTTCCAGGTTTTTCTGAAATCTTCCTTCCCTCCCTCCTTTCAAAACTCAAAATTCCTTATAGATAAATAGTATTTCATTATATTCATAATTTTAAAAGTACTCCCCAGTTGATGGACATCCCCTTGATTTCCAATTCTTTGCCACCACAAAGAGAGCTGCTATAGACATTTTTGAACATATGGTTCCTTTTCCAGTTTTCCTTTGAAGATCTTCAGTAATGGGAGACACACTAACTTCTGAGGGCAGCTCATTTTACCTTTAGATAACTTGAATTGTTAGGAAGTTTGTTCTGACATCAAGCCTAAATTGGCATCTTTGCAACTTCTAGCAGAACAAGTTGGATTTTTCCCCCTTTAGACACTTGAATTCAACTATCAGTGTATAGTAAAAACCTCATATATAGAGTCAGAGAGCTGACTAGAAATTGTAATAACTTTGTGAACAAATCACTTAAGTTCTCTGGGCCTTTGTTTCTTCATCTTCAAATCTGTCAAATGGACTACAAGCTCTCTCATGTCCTTTCCAACTTTAAATCCCAATTTCCTTTTGGGCTTCCTCATCTCCTAACTTGACCTTCCCTGTGATCTTCAAAGTGAGATCTCTGCCTTCCTCATTAATATGAAAGGACAAGTAGTTCTTGAATCTAATCTATAAGCCAAAACATCAGCTATTTAGCCAGGTTCTTAGTGAGGGTTTATTGGAAATGAGGGTCTATAGTTGCTCTTCCCATGGGAAAACTCATTCTAAAAAGACTGAATATGCACTTTAATTCTCTTCCTCAACCAAATGAAATTCATTTGCAAAAAGTATTGATTGATGAATAGAAATGAAAGTTTTGCAAAATATTTTTTGGGATAAACAAAAACAGACTCAAACTCTGACTTTTATTCCTCATCTGCCAACATCCTTTCCTCCTGTCTGAGGGGAGTCACCACCTGCCAGTTTCTTTGTCTATAGAAAGGACATGTACTTTGTACTTCTTATAAGTGAACAAATGAAGATGATGATTATAAATCTCTGCAACTATAAAGTGACTTAGAAATCCCTATTTAGAATAAATTTTCATGTGATAGTTCACTTTAAAACAACAACAAAAACCCAATTAACCTGCCACCACTGCCTCTCAACATTTTTCTGCTACTGCATATTTTATTTATGAATCTCATACTACCAATTATGAATTGCACACACTTTTGTGTTAAAATTTCAAATTTATCTTGATTGTTACTTAAACTTTCTGTCTTTGGCCAATAGCTATCTTAGTATTAAATACTTAATATCCAACCCATTCCCCAGTTATTCTCATTTAAGAGTTATCAGGTGTTACCTGATTCCATTATGTTACCTCTTTCTGTGTTGCACATCTGGCTCCATTCTTCTTTCCTGCCAGATTTAATTTTCAACTTCCTGAACAGGTTGCCCGGTTTTGTCCTGACAAAAACATCATCCCTCATGCATACAGCATGTACACCACACCTTCCCAAGGGCACATGGTCTTGGTATCGTTACCTCTCAACAGTTAAAAAAAATCAAGAATAGCAAAGTTTAATTTTCCCATTACAGAAATCATATAACATACAGAAAAATCTAGGGCCCCAATTATACCCACAGCAGCATAAAACATACAAACAGCCCTTTATCAGTCCTTTTCTCAGTTTTTCTTCTGCCTTAGTGAGACTGTTCAGTGGGTATTTATTTCCCTCCTTTTAAATAAAGAAAAATCACTAAACATTGAAGTAATGGGGAGAGGGAAGGTATAGGGAACAACATAAAAGTGTTCCTCTTAGTCTTGGAAATAGTGCCATTTATCTGCTTTGCTTGATTGAAGGGTGAGGGGTATGGATGAGGAAGGGAAAAAGTTCTAGTCAAGCAGTGTTGCGGATGGTTTTTAATGGGAGCCTATTATGGAGAAACTTTTGGACACATAAACCAATAGGCATAGGTCATTGAACTGGCTGTGACATTTTGTTTTCTATTCCCTTCTATTTTAAGGTGCATCCCCCATTTTAATCTAAACAGAGAAGATAGGGATTGAAGAAAGAAACTTAGTTTGGGAGCTATGAAAGAAAGAATTGGATTCCTCCTCTTTCTTCCCCCTTTCTCTATCACGGTCAAGCTCTTCTACCTTATAGGAATCTTTCTGCCAAGTGAAAGGCTTGAAAAACTGCCAGCTCCAATAAATTTAAGTATTATGGCCATGAAAAGCTTGTCCTTGGACTTTGAGTACAATGATGTTTAGCTCAATTAAAAGAGATCTTTATCATAAGCCTTTGATTTTGAATAATTCTTTTCTCAAATTTTTACCTTTCATAATCTTTAAACTCTTCCTTTAAAAACATCTCTTCAACTTGTACAAAAGAATAGTTTCCCCACTATTGCAAAGTGGGGAATCCCTCCACCCAAGCAGATGGACAATATGTCTAAGATTTAGCAGATTAGTCTTAGAGAGTTGCTGAAATGCATAGAAATTAAGTAATTTCCTTAGGCTTAGATAGATCATGTCACAGACAGGGTTTAAATCCAGGTTTTGCTAACTCTAAGCCCACCATTCTCTTCACCATACGATGCTGCATCAATTTCCAATTTAGATAATGTTTGGGGAAGTATATTGCTTGTGGGGAGCAGTTGAATTGTCATGTGGTACTAGGTCACTCTCACCTAAAACCACCTCTTGCAGAGACATTCTGTTGTCAATAAGGTTGTCTTTAATCTTAAAACTGAACCCAGGAATTGCCAGAAAAGTGAAAGTCTTAATTATTATTGCTCACTAAGATTCTGGCTTTACTTTGGCCATGGAATAAGGCTAAAATTAAAAAAAAAATGAGAATTTGGAGCATCCAGTTATCAGGTCTTTATCTTTCATTTGATGGTCAGTTTGACTTTTTGAAGATCACACTAGAGATTTTGAGATTTTCTCCCATTGATACTGGGTGACATCAAAATAGGATGTGATGAATGAATGAAAAGTCCTTTATAAGTATCTATTACATCCCAAGAACTGTTTTAAACAATAGTAGATATAAATAAAAAAGTAAAGACAGTCTTTGCCTTCAAGGAGCTTACATTCTAATGAGGAACACAACTCACTATGTGATTTTTACACTACCCAAAAGATACCTAAGACATAGATAACTGAATCACAGAAATGGAAGGTCCTTATGACATGAGAACCCTGAAACTGAAGGGGGACCCCAAAACTCTCTCTCTGAAACTCCTTCAAGGAGATAGTCTTTGAATTCTTACCTCTGTAAAAGACCATTCTCCCCCAAACCCCCAGGGAAACAGGATAAGTAGCTTCATTCTGTTATCCTGAGAGACAGGAACCACCTCCAGTAGGGAGTGATAACACTCTCTACTAACTGATAACATTGATTACACTCTACTTTAAGCTGAAAATTAGTCTAGGACTTCTCATTCAATTCCAAGATTCTCTATTCTGATTTCAACTTAAACTGCTCCCAGCCCCTACCAAAAACTGCCCATATAGCAAGTTTCCTTCAACCCAGCTCCTGGCAGAGGACTTAACATGCCATACTAAGAAGCCTCTCTCTCCCCTTGGCATAGGGGCAGCTCTTTGCCTGCTTAAATGATATTCTTTTTCAGAGTTACTCCTTCTTTATCTCTCTCACCTATTACCCTAACAAGACCTTATTCACCTACTATGTATGGATTTCTCAGCTTAGAAGACTCTTCTGTTTCTCTCTCTGTCTCTGTCTCTGCTCTGTAGTCTTGTATTTGTCTATCTCATACTCATCTCACATCACTCTCACTCTTCTCTCTTCTCTGTCTACTCTCTCTGTCACTCTGTCTCTCTGTCTCTCTGTCTCTCTGTCTCTCTGTCTCTCTCTCTCTGCTGTCTCTACTCATCTCGTCTCTTCTCTCTCACTCCTCTCTCTCTCTCTCACTCTCTCTCTCTCTCTCTCTCTCTCTCTCTCTCTCCCTGTCAGGACTCCTCCACTTCTCTGTTGGGACCTTGCCACCAAGGAATTCAGTCTTTCTCGTAAAGGATGACTTCCCAATGTCAATAATAAACCTGCCAGTTTAACTTTAGGGTTCATGAATGCCTTTATGAAGGACATGTGCCACCAGAAAGGGGTTCCCACAACTCCCTGCCCTGCACCGAACCTCATCACTTAGATACTATAGTAGTAGGAATCAATCCCTGAAAATGGTCAATCAACCTTTGACTGAAGTTTTCAAACGCATGGGAACCCACTTATTTTTACTTATGTACAGCTCTAAACCTTAGGAAATTTGTCTTATGTTGAGTTTACATCTGTCTATCCATAACTTTCACCTGATGCTTCTTGTTTTATCCTATGGGACCAAGCATAACCAACTTGTTTCCCTTTCTCTATGATGGCCCTTCAAATATTTGAAGAAAATAATAAAATCTTCTCTTCTCTAGGATAAATAGCTCCAATTCCTTTAGTGAATCCAGTGTTCTCAAAGCCTTTCACTGTCCTGATTTCCTTCCCATACATTTCATCATCAATTTTATTCTAAAAGTTCACAAAAAAAGACCATTTCTTCTTGAGGACTAGAGAGAGAACAGTCAGTTTAAGGAGTTATCCCCAAGAAATTGTCTGCTAGACAAAGCTAAATGTCCATTGAATATATATCCAGTCTGGCAGAAATACTTAATGGACCACAGATAGACTCACTGAGCAACTAAGGTATCTTCTTTATGCCAGAGTTCCAGGAAGACCCCTCTACTGAATCAAACCAAAATTATCCCCATAACCCATGCTAATGAGAGAGGAAGGATAAAGAGGAGGGAAAAGAATTCAAGATATGGAACAGAACACTAACTTATTAAAGGGCTTAAATGAAATAAATATCACTTTGAGGAATTCTAAATAGATACCCATTGATCATGGACTTCTAGCAGCCTTTTGGAAAGCAACATGAGTTTTGTCATATGCATGGTTATATGTATAGGTGTGCATGACCCATTTTTATTACAATATGATTCTCCTTCTGTCTTCCTAGGGTAGCCCACCTAGAGTAGATCAAGTCTTCTCATCATGTATATGCAAAGACAGAGTCATAGATCTTAGGATTATAATTTTTTGATTTTTTTATCTTTCTTTGCAAATGGATGAACTTAAGACTTAGAGTTGGAAGGAACTTAGATAGCATCTAATACAATTTCATTTTACAGATGAAAACTCTGAGGCAGAGAAATTTAAAAAGTGACCTTTAATATTCTTGGAGCCTTAAGTTCTTTACTGACAATACTCTTCCCTAGTTTGTGAAACTTCTGGAAAAAGGGAAAACAAGATGGCAGGAAGCCTCTTGTCCCCAGTCCAGTGGAAGAGAAAAGAGTAATTTTCTAAGTACTACAACACTACCCTTTCTGGTGAGGTTTGAATGCAGGCACTGTCCTAGGTTCAGTTTGCTTGGTGGAGTTCAAAATGCCCTTGTTGTTTGGGGAAAGGCATTTTCCCAAGCTGTCATGTCCGGAATATATACAGCAACACAAGCTGCAGTCTGTCCAGAACTGCTATGAAAAGGAAAATAAGTCCGATCTCCATGTCAGCCAAAATGTCACACCTCATAGATTTAGAGCTGGATGAAGTGATTTGCTGACCTCTACACTATTCACAAGGGGCAGATAAGCCTTCGCCTTATATAATCCTCCAGTTTTTCTTTGACATTCTAGCCAGGGCCAGGCATCTGCTAATATATAGTGGACCTAATCCTTTGGGTCACATATGAACCCCAGACTTCTGTACACTGCCCATTCATCTCTGGAAGGAAGTCTATGGTAGAATACATGAAACTTTGCTTTTTGTTATTTGTCTTCCTCACCCCAATGCCTTTTTATTAGTATTTTTGTTGAATAGTAACAGCAGGAAAAGGTTATGGAATTGTATCAAGGGACACTGACTCTTAGTATTGGTTATGATATCTAATAGAATCATTATTCTTTTTTAAGTATGTATGTCTATTTTTCAAAACCTCTATAATCAGGAATTTCTTTGAACCAGTTGTGTCAGATAGGTGTTTTTGAATGGATCAGACTGGGATGTACAACAGGTTGAGAGAACAATTAGGTGAGTAAAGAGTAAGTGAGTGTGCATGCATATAGAAGAAAGCAAAAGAAAAAAAAAGCATTCTGGTTATGCTTAGGAGAGAGGGAGATGAAAGGAAAGGGAAAGATAAACAGACTTAGAGATAAATCATTTCTAAATGAAAAAGGTCTTTCAGAGATGGAAGTGTAGGAGAAGAATTAGACTTATGGGGACAGGATGTAGAATTCCTTTGTATGTCCTTTTTTTAAAGCCTTCTTGGAAAGGGATGGGTTAGAGAGAAGTACATTATTACTAATAATAGTTAGCATTCATATAGTTCATTCATCCATAGAGGGCTTTATGTACCTTATTTTATTTGTATTTTAATAGCTCTGTGAGACAGACGTTATTATCTCCATTTTACAGATGTAGAAACTTAGTCAGAGAGATAGATATTAAACGACTTGACTGTCATTGCTCTGCTAGTAAATGTCAGAGGTAGGATTCTAACTCAAATTTGTCTGACTTCAAGTCGAGTTTTGTGTCCTCTATTTGAGAAAAGATGGGAAGACAATAAGTCTTTATGGCACCTTCCTAAAATCAAATACAAAAGCAAAACAATCTTTCACAATAACTGTGGGAGAATCTGTTTTATGACTATACCATGAAGTCCAGGGCAAAAACACTAATAGCAGGATTTGTGCCCTGCTCTTTCCATCTGCTTTTACAAGTTCTTTCTAACCTTCTTCCTTAATGTTCTTCCCCCTTTTCCAAAATCCTTTGGAAGTTAAGCTATTCTGAATGCAGAGCTTCATTTTAAAAAGTGTAGTATGTAGAACTTAAGATTCCTTAAATGTGAACAAATATTTCTCCAATCTACTTGGGAGATAAAGAGATTGTGAGGGAGAGATTGTTCCTTCTCTTATCCTTCAAGCTACTGATGTTCTGAAAGCCACTCACTGAATTTCTTCAGAGGATCATAGATTTAGAGCCCAAAATCACATAGCAAAAAAGTAGATTGAGGCTAAGTTTTAGATGGTGTGAATGCATGAGATGGAGATTTTTCTCATTTCCCTTTTCCATGTGTAATCTTCAGGGCTCTAGCCTCAGTCTCTTAGGTTCCCTGGCTTTTTTTTGAGAATTAGCTTAAATCTCACCTACTTTAGTAGTTTTCCAAGCTATACTTTCTTGGGTACCTTCCATCTATTCTCTACATACCATGAGCTTGACAACCTATTTTCATATGTTTTCCTTCACAAGAGTGTAAGCTTCTTGAGGGATTTTTCCCTCTTTTTACTTTGTACAGTGCTCCAAAATGCTAATTAATGTGACCCTACTTATTATACCTAGTTGGATGAGGGGGACAGGAGAATAATAGTATCCTTGATTTAGAACTGAAAGGGATTTTAGAGGTCATTCAATCCAACATCTTCATTCCACAAATGAGGGAAATGAGGTCCACAGATTAGCCCAGTCACAGAGGTGGTAAGTGGACTAAGCTCTAACTGCTGAGGAGTCACTGTGATAGTAAAGTGGTGACAAATTTGAGATGTTATGAATGATGTTGATTGAGAAGGAGAAAGACATCCTGTCTCAAGATGGAAGCATAGAGCCTGGGGCTCCTGCCGATCCAAACCTGGACACAGCTTCCTGGAGATAGCAAATTTTAATTTGCTCTGCCCCAGGGTAGGATGGGGAGAAATGACTTTTAGTATAAAACCAGAATTCAAAGTAACAAAGACTCTGGACAGCCGCTGCTTTGTTCACTCTTTGGGCAAAGGTACATGCCCAGGGGAATAAGAAAGGAAATGACCATCTGGATATCTTGAGGTCAGGCCATATGTGGGCCTATTTGCCTTCAAATGAGTTGCTCTCCATTGTGGTCTGGAATCAGAACTGCTTGAGTCAGAAATAAAACAGTCCCTGATCAGAATAATCCAGCTCTCTCTGCAGAATTGAATCAAGAGGCCAGTGTGTTTATCTGACTGTGCAATCCATCTTTTCCTCCCCACTCTGTTTTATAAAGCACATACTCCAAAAAAGAAACCAGGAAAAAAGGGAGAAACTCCATTAATGAAATATATTCAGTCTGAGATGCTAATCAGAAGCCCTATAATATGATAGGAATTGTGCTCTATGATCCTGGCTTCCACAAATTCATTCATCCTTTTCTCTTTTTTCCTTCTTTACTTTCCTAAATTCCTCTGAGTATGAGGATAAGGATCTATTTTGAACATAGGTAACTTTGAATAATAGAAGTTGACTAGGAACAGTTCACATTGAAGGACTGAGCTTGAGAGAGGGACTATGATCATGATAGTAAGACAAGTTAACAAGCAACTATCAATCACCTATTATATGTCAGGCACTGTGCAAAGCACCGGGATACCAATATAAGCATAAAGAAAAATGATCCTGTTCTTTAAAGAGCTGCATTCCAGTGAGGGAAAATAACAATAAAAGGTAGTATAGGGAATGGAGAATGGCAGGGCTGGTTTCTTCCCACAAAAGAGACTCCAGGAAGAACTCATCAGTTGGAAAATGGGAAAGAGAGAGGTTTGAGGGCAAGAAAACTACAGGCTTTCTGGGAAATTACAGTAGAGGAACAGAGGTGAAGTGTGGAAAAATCAGAGGCAAAACCAGGAGGGAAAAGCTGAGGAAAAACTCTGCAGAGATGAAATTTAAACATCCATTGTTTCCTGGGATGCATGAAGAAAAAAATTGATCTGACTGACAAAATTTTGGGAATCAGAGGTAAAACTGGAAAGAATTAGAGGCCTAAGGCAATCTCCTTATTTCATAGATGAGGCAACTGAGACCCAGAAAGGAGTAAATGCCTTACCCAAGTTTACATATCTAGCTAGGTATAGGTAGATCTTGGAATTGGATCCAGCTTCTGGCTCCTAGTCTAGTGATCTTTCTTTCTATTGTTATTGTTTGGTTGCTTCAGTTATGTTCAACTCTTCTGTGACCCCATTTGGGGCTTCCTTGGCAGAGATACTGGAATGATTTGCCATTTATTTTTCCAGTTATGAAGCCATTAATAATACCTCCCTTTCAAAGGAAGAGAAGTTTATAATAATAATAGTAATAATTAACATTTATATAGCACACTGAAGTTTGTCAGGCATTTCATATATATTATCTTAATTGATTTTTATATTTCACATAAGAGTTGTTTTTTTATCCCCATTTTACAGATGATGAGATTAAGGTTTAGAGAAGTTAGATATTTTCCCAATGGTCACATAGGTGGTACATCACTGATACAGGATTTAAACTCAAGTCTTCCTGTGTCCAAGTGCAGCATTACCAACTGTGTCACCTAGCTGCCATGAATAAAGTTAAATCACTATCCAGGGAACATTTTGTATTAATATGGAATAAGGAGGCAGTGTGGTCTAGTGGGAAGAATGTTGGATTTGGAGACAAAGGATCATGTTTTGATTCCTGATTCTGCTATTATATTTACCTGTGAGACCTTGGGCAAAGAGATAGCTTCTGTGGGCATCGGTCTCCTTGTGTATAAAGTGAGGACTGGTCTCTTGTCATGTATAAATCTATGATCCCATGATCATGTCCCCCTTCCTCAGACATATATAATGTTCTTTTTATATTTATATTTAATATTTATATTTAAATAATAGCCTTTTATTTTCAAAATACATGCAAAGATAGCCCTCAATATTCATCCCTACAAAAACCTGCATTCCAAATTTTTCTCCCTTTCTTCCCTTCCCCCCGAGACAACAAGCAATCCAATATAGATCAAACAAGACATAATGTTCTAGAAATCACATGTCTCCACCATAGTGAAAAGAGATGAAGCCTTGAAACAATGAAGTGTAGGTTCAAATCTTTACTATTTACTACGTGAGTGGGTTTAGGAAACTCACTTTTCCTCTCTCAGTATCTCAATTTGTTCATCTATAAAACAGATAGTCTTAAATTTCTCTTCCAACTCCCATGATATACTTGTTTTAAATAGGATTAATCTAGGGAGGCTATATTATTTCCCAGAGTAACACACAGCTAGTAAACAACAGAACCAAGAATCAAATCCAGAGTCTCTGACTCTAAAATCAGTGGTTTTTCCTGAAAAGACTTACATGAACTGATGCTGAGTGAAGTAAGCAGAACCAGAAGAACATTGTACACAGTAACATCCACCTTGTGCAATGATCAATTTGGATAGACTTTGCTCTCTCAGCAATGCAATGAAAAAAGACAATTCCAAAGTCCCTTGATAGAAAATGCTATCTACATCCCGAGAAAAAATTATGGAGTCTGAATGCAGATAGAAGCATACTATTTTCATATTTCTTTCTCATGTTTTTTTCTTTTTGTTCTGATTTTTCTTTCACAATATGGCTAATGTATAAATATATTTAATATAATTGTATGTATATAACCTATTTCAGATTGCTATTGTTTTGGGGAGGTGGGAGGACAGAGGAAAGAAGGGGGGAAATGGAACTCAGAATCATCTAAAAATGAGTTTTCAAAATCAATGTTTCCTCCTATCTTCCCACTACACTATATTGTTTTCTCTCTAAGAACCTGTCTTTTGTGTTGTGTTGTTTGAAAAATCAGATGAGGACTATGGCTACAATTCTTTCTTTGAGATCAAATGAAGTTGAATCCATTGTACTCCACAAATATCCTAGATTAAGACTGTGATATGGCTCTATAACTCCTTAAATTATCCCAGGAATGTGGTTTTCATTGGCTAGATAGACCAGGTATATACAAAATGGAAAATTTATTTTTTTCTTTAGGAAATTTTCTTTCCCTCTCATTATTTTTAAATGGTCAGTGAGTGGTTAAAGTGAAGGGAGGTTGTCCATTTCCTTGCTAGCCATTTTTCTTGCCACTGGCAATGCAATGATAAAAGATTTGAAGAAAGAGGACTGGGTTGATTTCCTTTCGAAACACAACACAGAAAATAGTGGATAATTTGTCAGGGCTTCAGGCTTTTTCAGATTACATATCCTTAATTGTATTAAACACTCTAGAGTCATCTGATGGATTGTTTCTCAGCACAACCATCTGTGTTGAAATACTGAAGATTCTTATGGAAGGACTGGGAAGGGAACCATGCTGGAGCTGGACTGGAGGGTTCTTGGATGGGAAAGGACTTAGGATGCCTGCCTTGTGGGTAATGTGCTGATGGAGAGAGAGAGAGACATAAAATACAGAGGGCTCATTAGTTTTGATGAATTGGGCTCTAAATAGTATATCACTCTTATTACAGGATAAAATCTAGGTTCAATCCCCAGTAAAAAATGGGTTTTAGGACTTGGAGTCAATGACCCTTAAGAGAAGTGAAAATTGATAAAACTCTCACTACTGTTCAGGGATTCAGTTGTAAGTTTTAATTAAAATCCTGAGTCCAGGATAGGAAATGCTGTTTTATCTGTATTCTAGCAAGATAGATTCCCTATTTAGCAGAACTTCCACATATCTATGGCATAGTGCTGTGCAAATTTCTTGGAAAAAGCAATAATTTTGATATGATTTTATTTTGTGACAGCTATTGTCATTTTTTAATGTTTTCATAGACACTAGAATGATTCAGAACATCTGTTCATGGACAGATGTAACCAGATTGAGTTGGTTTCCTTACATTTAGTTAATTCTCTGTGAATAGATAATAAAATTTGTGCCATTCCTATGTTTTTGACTGTCTTTTTGTTGTGGTTTTAATTATGTTTTTTTAATGAATGGATATTATTCCATGGAAATGTGCAAAAAATTTAGCTCTTAAAGTATATACTTAGACAAATATTAGAGATATTGTAGTGGCTCTTTATATACCTCTTCTCCTTTGCTAGTTCATATTCCATAGCATTTCCCCTAAAGATAAATTTGTTCGAAGGCTTTTGTTTGGGTTCTGTTGTTTATCCTCTCTCATTTGATGCCATCATTAGCTTTTATGAGTTTAATTATCACCTCAATGTGGAGGTTATCTACAACAGTAGTCTTGCTCTTGGGCATCAATCTCTCACTGGAAACTACACATGGGATATTTCAAACTGGGTGTTCCACAAACATTTCAAATTCAACATGACAGCTAAGTGGCTCAGGGATTAGAGTGCCAAACCTAGAGCCAGATATGGCTTCAGACATTTACTAGCTTTTTGATCCTGGGCTAGTCACTTAACTTCTATTTATCTCAGTTTCCTCAACAGTAAAATGGGGATAACAGTAAAACCTACCCTGCTTCTTGTGAAGATCAAATGAGAGAATATTTGTAAAGTGCTTAGCACAGCGCTTTTAGCATAGTAGTATATAAATGCTTATTCCCTCCCTTCCATGGCCAAAACTGAACTCATTATCTTTCCTTCAAATTCACCTTCCTTTCAGACTTCCTTCTTTCTCCCAAGACAGCATCATCCTCCCAGTCACTGAGGTTAGAAAATTTGGTATTATTCTTGACTCCTCATCCCATCACAACCCAATCAATTGTCAAACATTGTTGCTTCTATTTCTATGGTATCTTTTTCTTTGCTTTCTTATTTAAAATTTTTTCTTTTATTATGAATTTGATAAACATCATCAACATGAAAAGAATACAAGGAACAGAAAAATGATTGTACATGGTACCATGAATCTATTTTATATATAGTTTATTTTCCAAAATTATATGTTAAATTTTAACAAAAGAGGGTCAACACTATCCTATTTGTATCTACTTCTGTGCTATCTTTTACCCTTTATTTAATATGTATTTTTTAACATTTCATTGATATTCTTTCCTTTCTTTTCTTCTTTGTGTCTCTATTGTTAATTCCCATAGTCTTCCATATAACAAATGTAACATAACAAATATAGATATACAAAACAAATTCATATGTCAATCATGTATGAAAATGTACATTTCATTCTGCATCTCCAAGCCATCACTCCTTTTTCAAGAGGTGAGGAAATTATTTATCATCAGTTTTCTGGAGCTATGATTGGTCATTGCATTGACTGTAAGTCTATCAAAATTATTCTTTTTTATAGTATTGGCGTTGCACAAATCTTTCTTGTTCTGATCATTTGATTATAAATTGATTCAGATTTTTTTCAGTTTTCTCCGAATTTGTCTTTTTTGTCATTTCTAATAATATTCCTCTCAAAATGGTATGTTAATATACTTAATTTCTCCAGTCATTCACCAGTTGACGGATACATCATTAGTTTCAAATCTAAAAAAGTGATACTATAAATGTTTTTGTACACATACATCTTTTCATTTTGTCTCTGACCTTTTTGGATTTTAGGTCTAGTAGTGGTATTGTAGTATTAAAAGGTATGGACAGTTTAGTGACTTACTGGATATAGTTCTAAATTGTTTTCCAGAATATTTGAACAACTTTTATAGATTCACTAACAATGAATTTATATGCCTGTCTTCTCACAGCCCTTCCAAGAAATTTGATTTTCCACGGTTGTAAGATGGAAACTTAGAATTGTTTTAGAAATTACCTCTTGTAATTTAAAGTATTTTTCTTCATATGAATATTGATAACTTGACTTCTTGTGAGAACTGCTTGTTTATATTTTTGACAAATATTATAATATTTGTTTATATTCTTATATACATTGGACAATGGCTCTTGTTCATATATAATTGTTTTAATTCTTAATATAGCTTGGGTATTAGGCTTTTTTTTTTTCAGAGAAATTTGTAGCAAAGGATTTCCTCCTAGTTAATTATTTCTCTTTTACTTCTAATTACATATATTTTGTCTGTGCAAAAACTTCCCATTTTGTGTAATCAGAATTGTCTATTTTATCTATTGTGATTATCTCTAGCTTTGATCAATAATTTTCTTCCATACATAGTTGTGAAATCTTCATGACAGAAGGGATGATATAGTCTTTCGTATTTAGGTCATGTAGTGTCAGATTCTGCTTTCTTATGCAAAAATCTGGTAATCTCTAGTTTTGGATGAGTTTCATCCCATTCATATTCACACTTATGATTTTTAATTGTCTTTTCTTCCATCAAATCCTCTTATATATTCTCTCTTTTGTTCTTTATTCTCTTCTCTTTTCTCTTTTCCTCCAAAAGAAGAAGTTGAAGGAAGAAAATGAATGTGATTAATACTTTCAATCTGCAATTGAAGCAATCTGATATTCTTTCATTAAAAAAAAAAAAAAAAAAATATATATATATATATATATATATATATTTAGCCCAGATCTCAATCACTGATTTTTGCATAAGAATTTCTTCTCTCTCCTTTCAATTCCCTCCTTTATAATTTACTATCCAAAGTTAGTTTATTTTGCTTATGAATATTCCCTCCTTGATTTGGCCTTTTCTCTTGTTACTCTCTCCTTTTCTTGTGTTTATTTCCTTTTTGAATTTAATTTAACTTTGTCCAAAACTGGTATATTTAACCTTCCTGGATCTGCATATTTCAAATAAGAGTAAGATTCTTGAGGTGTTCATTTCTTTCATTCTTCCTCGATATACTATTTTTTAATGTATATCAATGAAAATAGTAAATTGCCTTTTTTTTCTCCTTTTCTTCCCCATGCATTTCCTTTTCCTTTCCTGTTTTCCTCTCTTAAAATCCTAACAAATAAAGCAAAGTCATCCCAAGTCAATTGTTTGTCTTTCCTTACTCCTATGACCCTTGGAGATAATGGGATTCTTAAGGAATACTTGTCTTTTAGAGACTTATTGGTTAGAACTTCAGCACCTAATCAATGCTTTGTCCCTCCCAATTACTCAAATATATTTACATTTCTAAGTTTCTTTTTCACTTTTTGATTTTTTTTATCAGGATTGCTAGTTTTAAACTACTTTTGTTTGATGTGGAAGTCTTAAATTTTGATTTAACATTCCTGGGTATGTTTGCTTCAGAGTTTCTTTCAGAAGATGATCAGTGATGAGTGGATTCTTTCTACTTTTACTTTGTCCTCTTGTTCTAATAAATCTGAGCAATTTTTTTTTTTATATTTTTTGAAATATGGTGTCCTTTTTTTTTTTTTTTTTGGTTTGGTTATAATTTTGAAAAAAAATCTGTCAATCTTTAGATTATTTCACCTTGACTTATTTTTCGGGTTAGTTTTTTTTTTTTTTTAATAATAGATACCTGACATATTCTAATTTTTCAGTCTTTTGATTCCTTTTTAATTTATCTTGATTCATGTAATCATCCCAGTTCTGTTTACTTTGTTCTGTCCAGTTCTGGTTTTTCAAAGTCTGTTACTTGGATAAGTTGGTTTTCTATCATTTGTTCTAAGTCATCCTTCTGGTTTTTTTTTTCCCCTGAAGAATTTTAATTTCATTTCTATTTTCTTTTTCTTTTTTTAAAATCTCTTGGGCCTCATTTTTTTCCAGCCACTTTTGGATCCTTATGATAAAACCATTCTTTTTTCTGAGCATTTTTATGTACTTATTATAGAGTTGCTCTTTTCTCTTGAATTTATCTCTTTGCCTTGTCCTAACCCATTATATTTTTACATTACACAGATTAAGCCAGGGAATAACTTATGCACACCTCTTGAGAAAAGAAGTTAATGTTTGCAGTTTTGACCAGGTTAAAAAATCCAATTAGAAAGAATTTATTAAGTGCCTACTGTTTGAAAGGGATTTCAGAAATGAACCATGAGACAGAATCAGATTATAGAATCAACCTTAGTTTCTGGATCCAGGCTCTGTGTCAAGCTCAGTCTTTTCCCACACTGTATGAAGTGGGCAGCCTTCTTTAGTTCTATTATTTTGTGACATGGATATTGCTACTGCTTTAGTTCTTAATGGGGTAGTTGTGATTAGGTCATGCCCTCTGCAGTAATTCCTGCATCTCTTGATGATCCAGCGTCTCTATTTCCTTCTTGCATACTCAACAATTTTGAGTTGGCTCCTTCCCTCTGATAGACCTCAGTTGGATGTCACAGATCTTACTGGTCTTAGACCTCCTGTAAAGCCCCTTAGGGATATATGTTCTTTTTTTCAGCTAGTCCAAATCGTTTACCTCTAAATACTCTGAAATTACTTCCTGCATGGTTGTATCTTTGGGAATTGCTTCTGTACTCTCCTATTACTCTGACAAGCCAGGGTAAAGATGCCACTGGTTTTATGCTTCATGATGGGACCTTGCTTCATGCGTCTTGTTGGGTCTCTTTTTAGAGAACTCACAGGTTTCATGCCCTGTGTAAAAGGTTAACTTACCTTTTGATACCCTTGGGAAGTCCCTTCCCAAATACCTATAGGCCTCTGAGTAAGAGCAACTCATATTGCTTCTTGGTTATCTGAATTCAAGAAAATCAGGAGGAGTTTTGCCCTGATGACTGGCTGACCACTATAGACAAGGCAGAAGAGTTCTGCTCAGCTAGATAGAGGTAGTCTCTTCATCTCATGAAATATCCTATCGTTGTTATGATTAAGGAAATTTCTCCCTCCCACCCTACCCTCTCCTACCCTCCCTCCTTCCCTCCTTCCCTTGTTCCTTCCTTCCTTCCTTCCTTCCTTCCTTCCTTCCTTCCTTCCTTCCTTCCTTCCTTCCTTCCTTCCTTCCTTCCTTCCTTCCTTCCTTCCTTCCTTCCTTCCTTCCTTCCTTTTAAAAATACAATTCTAAGAATGTTTCCTTTTTTTCCCTAATATCAGTTCAAAACTTCCAAGGACCAGGCTTGCGTCCTATCATGAATTCCTCTTGTTATTATGAATATGGGATTCTATCATAGTCTTGGCTGTTGGTGAATAGCAATAAAAAATTGAGATATAAGCTGCTGCATAAAGATGAAATCCTAATCAACCATTCATCAATTAAATATTTATTGAGTCTTCCTTGTATGAGCTGCTTGAAGCACATTAAAAAACAATTAGATAATAGATCATATTAAACCCCTATTTGAATACAGCAGCTACTTTTTCATAGATTTTTGAATCACAGGGCCTAGAGAATAGCTAGACTGTGTTATTCTACAAAGGTAGTTCAATTTACATGATCCTCATCCTTTGGAAACTTGAATTGATAGTGACACAGAGAGTAGATACTTTAAAGAATACCAATTAAGGACAAACTTTAAACAAACACAATACTTTCCTTCTTCAGTGCTCATCAACTGTGGGTGCTCCTGCCTCATCTCTACCTCTTAGAATCCCTTGTTCCTTCAAAATTTTGCTCAAGAGCCATCTACTACATCAAAACTTTCCTGTTCTTATCATTAGTCAGTGCTTTTCCTTACTGCTCACAAATGCTCCATGCTTTACTGGGCAGTAATGGAGCCAAAAAAATCCATCTGCACTTGGTCAGGCTTCTGGTGGGGATCCTTTGGAAGTCTTTCTCACTTGCCAGAACCTGCTGAGCTTTTGTTGCACTAGGATGTTGTTGTTTGGCTGTATCTGATTCCTACTGAGCCGATTTGGGGTTGGCTCCTTCCCTCTGATAGACCTCAGTTGGATGTCACAGATCTTACTGGTCTTAGACCTCCTGTAAAGCCCAGGGTCTCACAGCTATTAAGTGTCTGGTCTGGAGTCAAACTTCGGTCTTCATGATGCCAGGTCCTGAGCATTATCCATTGTAGCCCTTAGCTCCCATTAGCATCAACTTTAAGAAATAAAGTTACTACTATGGCACGATGACGCGTTGGAGAGGAGAACAACCTTTGCTGTCATTAATGGGTGGAACCCCTTATGAGAGGCTTCTCATACTAAAGCAGATGAGTTCAAATCTAGCTTATCAACTGTTTGCTCTATCTAAGTCATTTAACCTTTGTGCCTAAGCTTCCTAAACTGTAAAATGGAGATAAAAAAATAGCACTTATAAATGAGATATTTGTAATGCTCTTAACAAAGTGTCTGGCACACAGTAGGTATGTAATAAATACTTATTCCCTTCTCGTACCTCCTTGTCACTTACAAACTATATAGTTTTGGACAATTCAATATTTTTCGTAGGTAGGAGATGCAATAGAATCAGGAAGACCTAAGTTCAAAATTGCCTTTGGACAGTAGCTGTGTGACTCTGGCCAAGTCACTTAATCTCTGTCTGCCTCAGTTTTCTCAACCGTAAAATGGAATTGATAATGGCCTACCTGACAGGGTGGTTGGGAGGATCCAAAGAGATCATATTTGTAAAGTACTTGGCAAAGTGTTACCTGGAATGCAGTAGGAACTATAAAGAGTTATTTCTCCCCTCCCTCTCCTTCCTCAACCCTCTGCCTTGTTCCTTTCTGTGTCCCTGTCACTTTCCTAGGAAAGAGAAAAACCTGTAGATATGCAAATAAGGGCAAAAAAGATTGGACAGATTGGAATGAAGGAAGTGACTATTTTCCTAGGCTCATAGGATCACAGATTTAGAGTTACCTGGGAATTCAGAAATTGTCTTGTTCAGTCTTCTCATTTTTTAGAAGAACCTGACGGAGGCCCTGAGAAATAGTACATGTCAATGCTAGGATTCAGACTCAGGTTCCTTGAATGTAAATACAATGATCTTTCCATTGTGCATCAATAGGAGGTGGGCAGCAGTAGAAGTAGAAAGCAAAAGAAGATGGAGCTGAAGATTGCTAGGGATGAGTTTTACAGGAGAGAGGATGGGATAGGAGAAAGGCTGCAGGGACCAGTGAGGTTAAAGGGCACCGGCCATTAATAACTCCACCTAATTCTGGAGCTTCAATGAGATGGGGGACCCCACAAGGTGGGGCCAGCCATTCTACCCTGGCTGCTGTGACAACTACTGAATCCCAGTACTTAAGGAAGGGAACTTTGAAGAAACTCAGTCATTTTGATGGTTCTTTGGGGAAAAGGAGTAGAATGTGTACTCAGGGAATGAGAGGAGGATTTATACCCTTTGAAACATTGTTATCTAGAATAAAGTTCCAGGTGTTACAAGCTGGTTCTGAGGTTTGGTGAGGAGGTATGTGAATTTGGTTACTAAATTTCATAGTATTTTTTTGCTTCTGGAAGCTTGAGAGGAAAGTTTTACAAATACTATTTCATATAACAAATTTATGGAGGTTTTTTTTTTAACCCACCTTCCCTCTCTTCTCAATTAATTTCTCTAAGAAGTGGTTAAGAGGGTTTGTAGTATATCATATTAATAAAAACATTTAATATTGTTGAGAACAATTATGACTACATGCGATATGTCTTCTTAGGGATGAGTTCCTTAAAGGCAAGGACTATTTCATTTTTGTCTTTGTGTCCTTAATGCCAAATTAGCTATTAATAATTTTAATAGATTAGTTAATTAATGTCATTTTTTGGTGTGCTGAGAAAATTGGGGTTAAGTGGTTTGCCCAGGGTCATAAACTAAGAAGTATTAAGTGTCTGAGGTCAAAATTGAGCTCAGGTCCTCCTGACTTCAGGACTAGTGCTCTATCCACTGCATCACCCAGCTGCTCCTAATGTCTGGATTCTGAGAAAGATATAAATCCAGCCTCAGACATTTCCAAGTTGTGTGACCCTGGACAAGTCACTTAATGCAGTTTTCTTCAGTTTCCTTATTTGCAAAATGAGCTAGAAAAGGACATGATAAATTACTCCAGAGTTTTTGCCAAGAAAACCCAAAATAGGATTCATGGAGAGTCAGACATTTCTAAAAAATGATTAAAAATAATTATAGCAACCCAACACAAATGGACACTACTATTCTTTTCTATAATCACTGAATCACCATTTGTTCACAGATCATAGATTATGAGCCTGAAAAGATCTTGGGGTAGATCAAGACCAACTTTTACAGATGAAGAAACTGAGGGACAGAGAGATTATGTTGCTAAAAGAAGCATAGCTAGAAAGTATCACAGGTGGGATTTGTGCCCATGACTTCCTGACTTTAAATGTAGTACTCTATCAATTACAGCATGTTGTTTTGTATAATTTATTTATATCTGAATTAACATACAATGTACTTCTTGAACTCTACCCTTTTTTCTTTTGTTTTATTTTTGGACAGAAAAGAAATAACAAAAAGAGCAATGTCCATTAGCTAATGAACTGTTTTCTCTTCCAATACTCTCTCATCTGCCAGCTCTCTCTAGCACTCATTTTTTCTTTCATTTTTTCTCCAAGAAGATCTAATTTTCAGACTGTGCTATTGTTCTCCACAAATGCTTGCTGATTTATTCTTGCTAGGGGCTCTACTCAGGGAGAGATTTAGACCTTCTGCACATCTCATGATTGCTATAGAGTTTGCTAGATTTAAGTATATTGGCTCACTATCTAATGTGGTCACTGGAAAAAATCAATTTTCAAGCTCTTATGTTTAATACACTCAGACATAGAAGATAATCCTCTAGGAAGGGGCTATTGGAAAGGTATCAGTCCCTATAGAAAACTATTACCTCCAGAGTATATACTCAACCCATGTCAAATGAGATGGAGAACTGAGGAAAATAACAGCAGATACTTCTAGAGATGTCTTTAAGATTTGCGAAGTAACAAAATAATAACAATAGCTCTGTTATATATTTTATAGTTTACAAAGTGCTTTCTTTATTTTATTCTCACAATAATTCTGAGTAGGGGAGGTGTTATTATTTCCCCCATTTTATAGATGAAGAGATTGAAAAATTAATTGACTTGTCCAAGGTCACATAGATTATAAATGTGTGATAAATATATATAAATAAAATATATAAATGTGGGTGCTGTGTGTTTTGTCCAAGCTGGTTATATGTGTCCATGTGGGTCTGCCTAGATATGGCTTGCAGGGAGGCAAGAATTTAGCTGTCTTTCTATCTATTTTTTATCTGTCTATCCCCTTCTAAAAGGAAGGTTTTGATTCCTGTCAGGAAGGGGAAAGCAGGAAATTACAGCCAGAGGTTGATCACTCTGTTTTTCTAAAAGAGTATAAGGGCTAGAATTCTATTTATTCACTCTTTTATATATTATTTGTATAGACAGAATAATTTTTAGGTTCAAGTTAGACTCTTGATCACTATTCTTTAAATGGAAAGGAAGACTCCAAGTTATATATCCAAGCTTGCCTTCCTTTCCATCAAATGACAGTTTCACAAAGGAAAAAGATGGCAAATAGTAAATAAATGTGTTTATCCAAGTCACACAAAGAATAAATCAGAGGAAATATAAATAAAATAATATATGCTAGACAATATATCATGAAAAAGCTTTCCCATAGGAAGTGAGACAACTCAGTTCAATTTGAGAGTCTCAGTTCTTACCCAGGAACAAATTCCCCAAAATTTTTAGTGTAATAAGCTGAGGATAGGGACAGGATAAAGATTTCCAGCCTCTTTACATGTTGACTTCTTCCTGAACTCTTTCTTCAGAGCCTGAAGAGATTTTGGATGGTGCATCTTCTCTTTCAACAGTGGAATCCTGAAGCACCAGGATCCTTAGTTCCAACTTTGCTTTTCTTTTAGATAGATTTGGACCATTGAGTAGTTAATCTTTACCAGTGATGAGAGAAGCCCCCCAAATTTGATCCTTTTATGTGGTTTGGGAATAATTTGGTTTGTATTTCCCATTTCCTAGTTCATTTTGTGAGAGAAATTATGGTCATTGAGATGCCCTTGCATAAGTTATACCACAGTCTTTGCAATAGCGGCACAACTTGCCAAACAAACAGAAGACTTGGGCAACTGCTCAAACTCTTCTCTTGAGGGTACATGGTGCCCTTCTTTGTGATTAATGCCTTCAGAGAACTCCTAATTATGCCTTTAGGACTGTTACTTATTTTCCTCCCTGCCTAAGACCTCTCATAACTTTTAAAACAAATGAAAATCTTCACTATATCCTACCATATTCTTTAGTTATCATCAAATATCTCTCCTTCCTTTTTTTAACTCAAATCCTAGAAAATATACTTTTTGCCTTTACTCTCTCCCCTCAAATCCACTTCTTTGCTATTTGCAGTCTGGTTTCTGTCCTTATTACTTATTCCCTCCAAAGTTACCAATGATTTCTCAATTGGCAAAGATGATAGATAGTCTTTTCTCATTTCTTATCCTTTTTGACATTTAATGGAGAGTTGACTTTTGCCACTCTCTCTTTAAAACTATCTCTTTTCAGATGTCTCATGATATTTCTCTCCTTTTTCTCCCATCTGGACATTCCTTCTCAATCTACTTTTTTGGCTTATCATCTATATTTTGTTCTCTAACTATGGGTATACCTTCACGATCTGGCTCTAACCTATTTTGGGGGACCAATTTTATATTACCCCCTTTTCATATTCTATAGTTCAGGCAAACTGACCTTCTTACTGTTTGTCACACATGGCACTCCATCACAACTCCTTTACCATCAAGTGCTTCATAGTGCCTAGGACAGTGCCTTGCCCAACAGTATTTGTTGAATGAATGATTGAATTTTTCTACCCTACAATATTCAAAAATTAATTGTCTACTATGGGAAAAGACTGTGCTAGATACTTGAATAAGGATAAGGGGTAGGGATTGGATTTAGGATTTCTTTTTTTTTTTAATTTTGTTAAAGCTTTTAATTTACAAAACATATACATGGGTAATTTTTCAACATTGACCCTTGCAAAACTTTGTGTTCCAAATTTTTCTTCCTTCCCCCCACTCCCTCCCCTAGACGGCAGATAGTCCAAAACATGTTAAATATGTTAAAATAAATCCAATATATGTATACATATTTATATAGTTATCTTGCTGCACAAGAAAAAATTGGATCAAGTAGGAAAAATACCTGAGAAAGAAGACAAAAATGCAAGCAAACATCAACAAAAAGAGTGAAAATGCTATGTTGTGAGGATATTCAGTTCCTACAGTCTTCTCTTTGTGTGTATATGATTCTCTTCATCACTGAACAATTGCAATTGGTTTGAATCATCTCATTGTTGAAGCGAGCCATATCCATCAGTATTGATCATTGTATGGACTTATGATTTTTAGCCTAATTATCCTTATATTACTGATATAGGTTAGTACCTTCTTTGAATTTATAATCCTAGAGAATTGTCTTTTTAAATCCCTGAAAGACATCCTGTCTCTAGATTAACTAGATTATTATTGGAACATAGTGTTCAGTTTTGGTCACTGCACTAAAAGGATATGGAGAGTTTAGAGCATAATGATATACATGATCAAATATGGAAAGAATAGGAAATGAGGGAAGTATTAAACAATATTGGTATAGGTGAGCAGAGTGGAGAGAACAAATTATACAATAGCAATGCTGTAAGGACAAACAACTTTGAAAGAATTCTGATCAGTGTAGTGGCCAACCACCATTCCAGATGACTGATGATGAAGTATACCACCAATCTCCTAGCAGAAAGGTGATAGACTGAGACATCTATTTTTGGATATAACCATTGCAGGAATATGTTTTCCTTAGCTGTGCATATTTGTTATTAGGATTGTGTTTTCTTTCTTTTTTTTTTTTTTCAATGTGGGGTGGGAGAGGTGGGAGACAGATGAGGATCAAAAATAGATTTCCTTTTCTTCTCCTCCCCTATCCTCCAAAGGTTAAAAGAATATAAGCAAAAGCTAAAGCAATCAGAGGGACAGTTAGATAGTAACTGAAGTAAGGAAGATATGAATATAAATCTGGACCTCAGACACTTAACATTTAACACTTATTAGCTGTGTAATTGATCCTAGGCCATTTACTTAACCCCCAATTGCCTCATTAAAAAAGAAAAAAAAAAGAAATTAGAGACAAATAGCATAACTTTGAAAGTTATATGTTGAGGTATTACATGTTTTAAATATATAATACCTACATATTATATACATATATAATAACACAAATGATACATAAATACCTAATAACAATTAAGTTTCATGTTTTTGTACTACAAATCATATAGGTTTGCTCATTTTATTTAGTCTTTGTTAAGTTCAGGATAAAAATTTTAATGAAAAAGGGAAAAAAAGAATGCTTGCTTGGTCTAAAAATGAGAAAGGAAGGGTTTGCTTAAGGACAGCCTTTAAGGATGTTGATGATGACAGCTATGGAGATATATTTTAAAAAACTGCACATATTTAACCTATATCATGTTCCTTGCTGTCTTGGGATGGGGGAGGTAAAGAAGGGAGGGAGAAAAATTTGGAACATAAAGTTTTACAAAATGAATGTTGAAAACTATCTTTACATGTATTTGGAAAACTAAAATACTATAAAGAAATAAATGGGATGTTGAGTAGTTATGTCTCTGTCCTCAGGGAAACAAACCAAAACTTCTCAAGGAGATGTTTTAAATGAATGCTGAGGAAGGTTCATTTGGAAATAAAGAAAAAAAAACAACAATCAAGTGTGTGGTTGTTCAAGTGTGATCAAACACTATTAAGGAGTTATGAAAAAAGGCTAAAGATAGTTTGTTTTTGGAAATATTCAAGGAGAATAATGGCACATGACCTAGGGCCATCCTTAACTATAAGACTTGTAGGCTACCATTTGTGGTTGCTTCTACTAAACAGGGATTCAATTCATAAAATATTTAAATATCAATATCAAGAAATGTTTATTAAGCACCTACTATGTGCTAGATGCTGGTTTAGAGATTTAAATTCCTAATTAAGAGTCTCCTGGATGTGGGATTATTCATTTTATACTTCTGAACTTCTCTTCCATTCTCCCTCCTCCCCAATTAATCAAGTATTTTTTAAATGCTGACTATGTTTTGGGCCCTCAACTAGGTTATAGGGATTAACTCCCACTCTAGCTCCTCCCTTCATCCCAAACCTCAAATCAAAGGAAACCTATTACTTTTTTTTTTTTTTTTTTTGAGAAGGCAACAGGTACATATAACTAAATAAAAAAAACAAATGCAAAGTGATTTTTATCTGGATGGATTTGTGATTTTTTTGGTGTAGAATGCTTTCAAGTAAGAAAACTCCTTCTACAGATAGTCTTAAAAAGTTATTTGAAGCATTAGAGGTTATATATTTGCCCAAAATCAGCATATATTGAAGGTAGGATATGGACCAAGTCACCAGCCTTGAAGATGGTATTAGAGGAAGGATCTTCTAGGCATTTGGAATATTCAAAGCAAAGATGTGGGTGCAGGAAGAATTATTGGCAATTCATTATGAAATCAGGTATTAATTGTGATTATCCATTATTACAATAATACATCTTTTCAAAATATTTTCCAATTACAGAATACTTTATTTTGGTACTATGTAACTATGTATCTGGACACTAATGTCAAATCAGCAATTGCAGAAGTTGTCAACATCCTGAACTGCCACATGAAAGTGAGGGTGGTATTATTATAATGGCCAAACTTGATTTTGAAGAAAGTTGAGAAAAACACATCTCTTTTTCTTCTTTGCAAAGATGGAGGACTATGTGTGTGGAATAGCAGGCACTATTGGACATAATTTATATATTCATTGGTTTTGCTAAATTGTTTTTTTCAGTTTTTACTCTAAAGAGTAGGTAGCTATTTCAGAAATGAAGGTGATGTGGAAACAAAAACTAGCAATAAAATAAGATTAAAAAAAGAAAGTTTAAGTGATAATGCTGTACTACTAATAAAATCATTGTGCCATATTTAGAGTTCTAGATTTAACCAACCACATGATTTGTGATTGGAAATGTAGTTTAGTGGACTTTTATCAGTTCACCCAACCAAGTTCATGTACTGACTATCCCATTTAGAAGATATAAGAGTTTGGTTAAGTCCTTTCACTTCCTTAGGTTTCCTTTGTAAAATAGAGCCTATGGGGGTTAGGGTAAGGTAGGGCAGATTTGTTTTACTTATTTTTATGAAGGAAGGCTGCTTTTTTGGTGGGGGCAGAGGAATAGAGATATGAGGGGAAATGGGACACTAATGATAGTGATATAAAAAAAGAAGAAAAGAAATAAAATGGCAGTGAAACATTTTAAAAACACACAAAAGAAACTGAAGGAAGTTCATAAGAGTACATGGAAAACAGGCAATTCTATGTAAGTTTTAATATATACTTGAAAAAACCCAGTATACAAGAGACCCATGATGTCAAATATAATATTTTATGGACTTTTTATTGGGAAATGTTATATTTATTGACTTTTGTCATGTTAAAAAATAACAAAGTATTTAAAAAGAAAAGAATGATAAGTAGATAGAAATTGGGCTGGAAAGTCTCCTGTGCAGATGGCTCTGTGAATAGAGTTCTGGCCTTGGAGTCAGGAAAATCTGAGTTTTACGCCATCCTCATATATTTTCTAGCTGTGTGCCTCTGGGTAAGATATTTAAGTCTTTCTCATTTTCCTCAAGTATAAAATGAAGATAAGAATAACACATTGTGAGGATCAAATGATCTAATATTTGTGAATCAGTTAGCACAGTGCCTGGCACATGTTGTTCAGTCATAGACAGTGGAATATTATGTCATTTCCTTCTCCAGCTCATTTTACAGATGGGGAAACTGAGGTAAGTAGGGCAAAGTGAATTGTGCAGGGTCACACAGCTAGTAAGTATCTGAGGCCAGATTTGAACTCAGGAAGATGAGCTGTCCTGATTTAAACCCCTTAGCTAATCATCTAGCACATAGTAGGTGCTTAAAATCTTGTTCCCTCCCCTTCTTTCCTCTTTTCAGCTTTCACAACATGAGTTGTACTTTCTGAGCAACCTTTTTGGATAATATTCAGTACAATCTTAAAGATTTACACTAGGCCTGAGGGGATGCTGAAGTGCCTGGAAGGATTGGTTTTGGGAAATTCCATGAAGAAGTAAATGTTTACGGCTTGTTAGGTGGGAAAAGAGAGAATATGGCAAAAAAAAAAAAAAAAAAAAAAATAGGATGTACCAGGAGGGACAGTCTAAGTGGCAGCTGTAGCTGCTTCCCTTTAGTATCTAATGAACTTCATTTCCCCAATGCCTAAACTACTCTCTTGGAATCAGCAGTTCCATTTTAGAAAATTCATTAGTCATTTAGGTCACAGGGGGTACTATTTAGGCTCCTGGGGCTGTAACTTACTGAAGCAGTGAATGCAATGAATGCAGTTTCTTAAGGGAATGATTGTGGCTATCCAAGTTTCTTACCTCAGAACATTCTAATTTGAAGAAAAAGGATAACAATACCAACTCATTTCCTGTCTCAAAGAGGTATTAGATGATTGAAGGGATCCTCAGATAGTGGAAAGAACACAGAATCAGGGTCACAGGACAATGGATTTCGAGCTGAGAGGTACACTAGGGTCTCTTTAAACTAAGATCTGGCAGGGACATTGAGTCAGTCTTACGGGAACTGACCTTACCTGGAAGTCTAGTATTCTTTCTTGTCTGGCTTCCCTCTGAGAAACTGAGTGAAAGGGTGGAATGGGCCAGTGACTGAGTCAAACCTGCACAGTCTGGGGTCCAGGCAAGGAGAGTCCCTGCTAGTCAGCAGCACAACATATTATTGAGGTGGTTGTTCAATCATTTTTAGGCATGTTCAATTCTTGATGACCCCATTTTTTTTTTTTTTTTTTTTTTTTGGCAAAAAAGTGGCTTGCCATTTCCTCCTGTAACTCATTTTATGTATGAGGAAATGGAAGCAAACAGGGTCCAGGTCGCACAGGTAGTAAGTGTCTGAGGCTGGATTGGAACTCAGGGCCTAGAACTCTACCCAGTGGACCACTTAGCTGCCCTGAATAATTATCATTTGTTAATAATTCAATAAAAAAGATGATTAATTTAGGTATTTAGTTTCTTTGTATTCTTGTGGTGACTAAGAATAAGATGCCCAAATGGATGGAATAAAAGGGAAATAAATATACCACTAGAAACTTAAAAACCCTTTCATAATTGTGCTCTAATTTTTTCAATAAAATATTCATGTGAATCAGGAGGGGGAAATTGTTATGCCCATTTGGTAGATGAGAAAACAGAGACACAGAGAGGAGTATTAAATTTAATTCATTTCATAGAACTCTTATTAAGAGCCTTCTCTGTGAAAGTCTAGGTAGAGGCCTAAGGGATTGAAGACTGGCTTCTGGGTCAGGTTGTTCTGGCATGAGGAGCAGCAGTGGTGACCCAGAGCAAATTACTTTACTTTTCCCCATCCTAGGCAACTCTTTAAATTGTTGAATGGTTCAGATTTGCACCGGGGAGGGCTTTTTTGGAGGAAAAGCTGTTTATACTCAGTCAATGTCTACTGTGTTCCAGGCACTGGGCTAAGCATTGGGGATAGAAAGAAAGGTAAAAGACAGTTCCTGTGAAGATGTATAAAAGATACCAAGGGTGGTAAGATTAAATAGATTTTGGGAGAGCATAATTATAAAAGAATATTATAAAAACACTATAATGGAGATAAAATAATATAATAAAGGTAATAAAAATTATCCATCACAATTTACAAAGATTTGCTATTTTATTTTTCCTTCCCTCCTTCCCTTCCTCCTTTCCTTCCTTCCTTCCTTCCTTCCTTTCTTCCTTCTTTCCTTCCTTCCTTCAGTCCTTCCTTCCTTCCTCCCTTTCTCATACTCCCTTCCTCCCTTCTTCCCTTCCTTCCTCCCTTCCTTCTTTCCTTCCTCCCTCCATTCCTTCCTCCTTCCTTCCTCCCTCCCTCCTTCCTTTCCTTCCTTCTTTTGTTCCTCCCTCCCTCCCTTCCTCCCTTCCTTCCTATTTTCCTTCTTCCTATCTTCCTTCCTTCTTTTTTTCCTTTCATCTCCTCCTCCTTTCTTATTTCTTCTTCTTCCTTACCTCCCTGCCCCCTTGTGGGGGGCTATCTCTTGTAATAAATATGCTTAACAAAGTAACCATAAGAAATGCCAAGAAAGATGATTTTAGAGAAATCTGGGAAGACTTTGTTTGAAATGATGCAAAGTGAGCAGAACCCAAATAATTTATATAATAACAACAACATTATCTTCATCCTTTTTTTCATCTTGTGTTGTCCACTGAAGTATTTATGGCATAGTGCCAGTGACCAGAAGACCTGTATTCAAATCCAATTTTACTCTTTATTTGCTGTATGACCTGAGATATATCCTTTAACCTCTTTTAGTTTCAGTTTCCTTATTTGTAAGTTTATAAAGTTAATGGTTGTAGTTATTCATCCTTTGTTCTTGAAGAGGACCAATACCATCATAAGAGTGATGCCTTTACTCTTGGGTGAATTGGATTTAAGTGAGACAGAGCTGAAGAAAGTTTGAGCCTCTAGATTCTTGGAAGTCCAATAGCAAGACAAAAGTCAAGGTGACTGGAGATGATCTTTGCCTTTCTAAATTAAGGTCTTTCCAGGTCTCAATTTGTCTGAGGCCACACCCATTCAGGGATTAAGGGTTTGGTAAGAATTGAGACAAAAGATTTATAGTCCCAAAGATATCAATCTGGGAGAAGAGTTTCCAACCAGAACAGAAAACCAATTATTATTTACACTTCTTCTAAACCACCAAAATGTAAACAATGAGCCACAGGGACTAAGGCTGGGCCTGTGATTGACCATTCAATGAAAACCAGAATAATTGGGTATAAAGTTATAGTCAAGTAGCTCTATTTAAAACAGTAGTTTGTGTTTTTCAGATCTAATTTTTTAAAGAAATCAAAACCAAAAATCACACAGGACAAAAATTAATTATCCTAGATTTCTGAAAAATAAAACAAAAGAAGAAAAGTAAAGAAACAATAGCAATATTTCCCAATATCTGTTTAAATTGGTAGTTTGGGTCTCCAGAGAGTAACTCAGATAACATAGTAAAGACAGTTAATACAAAATCTCTTAAGAGCCTGGTTCATTCCTTCCCACAAATATACCCAGCATCCACGGGAGGAGTGGGCTTAAATTTAGAACATAATAATAGTTAGGCACATGTGTAAGAAAAAGGTGGGCCAAGGTTTAATTCACATCACCGTTATTGTTCATCCTTGGCCAATGGACATCAGGTGATATCATGACCTGCATGTGAATTAGATTTGAATGAGGTATAGTTGTGAAATTATCAACCTTGATCATTACTCGGGACTCATCAGCGTTTGGTGGCAAGACAAAGATAAAGATGACTGGTGGTCTAGGATGCATTGGGTTTAGGTTTACTTACCTCACAAGGCTAGGATATGTATCAAATGTGAAAAAATTACATATATTTATTTTAAACTCTCCATAAGCCTAAAGCATTACATAAATGTAAGCTGTTATTATTTCAGTAACTTCAGACCTTTTTCAGATATTTAAAGAATCAACCACTAAAACTTTCAGACAGGGAAAGCTTTGTTACGAATGGAAAATTCTGGCTCTATAGCTAACTGTGACCTAAACATTTAACTATATCATATGGGAAGAATTAATAACTTCTATTACAAAGTTCCTCATATTTGGTCAGTTTGGAGCCTTCTTTAGGGAGTTTCAACTTCCACTGGGCAGTCGTTTTTGTTCTTTTGGCCCAGACTTCTATCTTTGGTAATTTCTATGTGGGCCAGGGGAACAGTGGGTTTGTTCCATAGCCAAGGGATGGCATCATCCTGGCCATTACTAAATTGGATTCCATCTAGAGGGCTAAAGGCTCCTGGGTCCACACCAAATCCTTGGGATAGGGTTGGATAAACTTCCCATGGCAGACTAGGCTAATTCCCAAGCTTCCAGAATGTTAGATAGAGATAAAAACAGGCAGGGCTACTTTCTGCTGCTATCTCTTTATATTGGAAAAAAAAAAAAGTAGATCATGATTATAGGTCACTAGGCGAATGCCTAATGACCCTTTGAGGTTGTCTGACCTTGTCTTTCTAATCCTCCAAGGAGAAATTTTAGCTAACTCTAGCTGTGATAGTCTTGCTGCTGAAAGCACTTTCCCAGAGTTTCACATTATTCATTTCCAGAAAGTCATTTTAGTTGATTGCCTTGTGGTCTTTTTGAACAAGGTATTTTAAAAAATAGGAGAAGATTTAGGGGGTTGGCTTACAATCAGAATAAATCCATCCTGAATGATACCAAGGGCAGTGCAACTGCTAGCTTTGCGTAGAAACTTGTTGAAGTTCCATCTTTGCAGATTTTTAATGAAAGAGTAGACAATTTTTCAGACCATTTAGCTGGAGACCTGCCTGGGGATGGAGAGGCATGGGAGTTGTAGGTCATCTGACCTTGAGGTCCCTTCCAGATCTGCATTTATATGATTTGTTAGAAATAGGAAGTTATAATTATGCTGGAGATAATTTACCTCTGTTTATCTGCTTAAATACTTGATTTAGTATGTTTATCACTATGTTGATATTGGCACTCTGAATACGTTCTAAATTTTTTGATGGGGGAGACACCATGTCTTTTGTTTCTGTTTGTCTCTTCCTCACTCCCCTAGCATTTAAACTCAGGCTAACATTTTATCTACCTTTACATGTTAGAGCGATTTCTCATTTATATATTTGTAAGTTAATCAAATTCATAACATGGAAACATCAATTTGGAGGTAAATAAGGCTGAACATTTTAATTCCTGAATGGTCCAGAAGACTTGACACAGGATGAGATGGTAACACAAGTTAGCCTGATGGTATTTGTTCCCATTCACTCTTTCCTAGCCTTTTGATCTCTAGAGCTTTAATCAGTCACACCCTATTATGCCCATTTTTAACTTAAGGGGGGATATACAATGACAAAGGTTCAAGGGGTCCTTATCTGTTGTTGCTTTATAAAGATCATATCAGAAAAAAACATTAATAATTCATGGTCACTCAGAGCCCCCATTAGGAAAATTCCTAATAGTTTTGAGATTCTGTCCCAACTTAAATTTGTGTTTAACTTAATCCTTCATTATATTTGAGGCAAAAATTAAGGACACAGGAAATATTAGGCAAAAGAAGTAAAGAATATATTAAGAAATCTTTTGCTAGGTAGACATGGAGAGGAAATTGGGGAAATAGTGACTTCTTTGGGGGTCTCCCAGTTTTTAAAGAGATGAGTACAATAGGTAATTTGAAATCAGGTATTATGTTCTGAGCTTCCTGTGAAACTGGTGGATGTTATTCAATCATTCTCTCTCTCTCTCTCTCTCTCTCTCTCTCTCTCTCTCTCTCTCTCTCTCTCTCTCTCTTTCTCTCTCTCTCTCTCTCTCTCTCTGTCTGTCTCTGTCTGTCTGTCTTCCCTCCTTCTTCCCCTCCTCACTCCTTCCTTCCCCCTCTCTACTCCATTGTTGCCTGTGTTAGAGCTGCTCTTTGAGCTCAGCTACTTAAGTCTTAAGGGGACTAAAAATGGGTCATTTAATTCAACCCTTGTCTTATGAATGAGGAAGCTGAGAGTTAAGAGATGTATGCTCCAGAGTCCCAGAAGTATGCACAGCAGAACTGGAATTCTGACCCATATTTTGTACCTTCAACTTCCATGTTCTTTTCATCACAACATCCTGTCTCTGAGGTTCAAGGAAAGAAAGCTCAATCTGGCTGGGTAGATCAGTTAAAGAATATGCCTTGCCGTGTTCAACAATGAAATGAACCAAATCAATTCCAATAGAGAGTAATGAACTGAACCAGCTACACCTAGCAAAAGAACTCTGGGAGATGACTATGAACCACTACATAGAATTCCCAATCCCTCTATTTTTGTCCGCTTGCATTTTGGATTTCCTTCACAGGCTAATTGTACACTATTTACAAAGTCTGATTCTTTTTATACAGCAAAACAACTGTTTGAACATGTATACATGTATTGTATTTAATTTATACTTTAACATATTTAATATATATTGGTCAACCTGCCATTAGGAGGGGAGGAGGGGAAAAATGAGAACAAAAGGTTTGGCAATTGTCAATGTTGTAAAATTACCCATGCATGTAACTGGTAAATAAAAACTATATAAAAAAAAAAAGAATATGCCTTGGAGGATGTAGAGGATTTCAGCCAGTGAGGGTTTGTGAGCATTCTTGGTGGGATTAAGGAATAACTTAGTCAAACACATATATAGTGTAAGAATATATTGTTAAGTATGGTGCTTTGGCTGAAATATAAAGTATATGGAAGAGATTAGTAGGAGTTAAGCCTAGGAATATGGTGGTGCCATTTGGGGGGGGGGGAACCTTGAATACCAGACTAAAGAATTTGGACTTCATCCCATATGTGATAGATCTTTGGAGGATTTTGACCAGAAGATTATATGCTTAAATTTATGCATAAGAAAGATTATTTGGCAGCAGTTTGAAGAATGGATTATATGTACCTATAATTTATAATAAAAGATACTTCTTTTAAAACATTGATATTACTTCCAAATGATTCTCACTACCACCTATATATAAGCAGAGTTCATTTGAACAAACCAACAGATTGGCAATGTCTGTTTTTAGATGCCTAATTTGAAAGCAATAGGTTATCACTTCTTTACTGAGAGGCGTCTTGAATCACTTCTATGCCTCTGAAGTCAATATTATTCTCTTCTATCACTGTTTTCTTTGCATCATGTCAGATAATTAGAGTGAGAATGGAAAGGATGAAATGTATACAAATAACATTATGGAGGTTAAATAGAAATTCCCCAACTGAATGGCTATGTATAGTGTAATAGTCAAAGTTTACACCATGACTGCATGAAAGGTGGTACCCCTGGGAAAAAACAGAATGAAAAATTGTTTTAGAGAGAGAGATACTGGAAAGGTGATAGCTAATAGTCAATTGAAGATGTAGGTGCAGAACTTGAGAGAGATGATAAGATTCAAAATACAAATGAGAGATCTTTTGCTAATTAAATCCAGGGAGAAAAAAGAAGGCTAGATGGAGTCTGGGGAATCTAAAAATTAAGGACTTGGGACAAGTCAGAATTCAGTGAAATAGAGTTAAGAAGGTAGGATGAGACAAAATGTGCATGCCCTTCGATCCAGCAGTGTTTTTATTGGGCCTATATCCCAAAGAGACCATAAAGGAGGGAAAGGGACCCACATGTGCAAAGATGTTTGTAGCAGCCCTTTGGGTAGTGGAAACTGAGTGCATGCCCATCAATTGGGGAATGGCTGAACATGGCGTATGAATGTTATGGAATATTATTGTCCTGTAAGAAACGATAAGCAGGATGATTTCAGAAAGGCCTGGAGAGACTTACATGAACTGATCTTGAGTGAAATGAGCAGGGCCAGGAGATCATTGTACACAACAACAAGAAGATTATGATGACCAATTGTGATGGACGTGGCTCTTTTCAACAGTGAGATGATTCAAGCCAGTTCCAATGATCTTGTGATGGAGAGAGCCATCTGCACTTAGAGAGAGGACTTTGGGAAGAGAGTGTGGATCACAACATAGCATTTTCAGTCTTTTTATTGTTATTTGCTTGCATTTTGTTTTTTTCTCATTTTTTTCCCTTTTTGATCTTATTTTTCTTGTGCAACAAGATCATTGTATAAATATATTGGATTTAACATATATTTTTTAACATGTTTAACATTTATTGGGTTATTTGCCATCTAGGGGAGGGGGTGGAAATTTGGAACACAAGGTTTTGCGAGGGTCAATATTGAAAAATTATTCATGCATATGCTTTGAAAATAAAAAGCTTTAATAAAACAAAACAAAAATAAAATAAAATTTAATGGGGAAAAATAAGGTAGAATGAGAATTAGGAGAATAGGATGTCTCAGAAGCTAAAGGAAGAGAACATCAAGAGTACAATCAATAGTGTCGAATTGTGTACAAAGGTTTTTTTTCTTTTTGTTTGTTTTAGAATTGGAAGATAGCAACATATTTATAGACACATAAGAAAGAGCCACAGGGAAGTAAGTAGGAAAATGCTTGAGAAAACAAGGATAATTGATGAATCAAGTTCCTAATAGAAGTGGGGTGGAGGTGGGATCAAGAGCTAATTTCTTTGCTAATTGTAGAGATACCTCTTCCTTAAATATAGGAAAGCAAGAAGAAAATATGAGTACAGACACCAATATGTTTGGAAATATATAGTGTGAGATTCGAAAGAGCCCTTTAAAAATAATATATATCTCTTTCTGGAGTGATTTAGGTAGGGCTTGCTCAGATTCTGGAGGATGAATTAAATATCTCATCAAGATTAGCCATGATATAAGATCCTCTGGTTCTTTCCTCATCCACATATTTTGAGAGTTCCTATATTTGTCTATAGGTATTTCTAGAATTTAAAACCAAGAAGACAGAGAAGGGAAATGGTTTTAGGGCTGCTGTACAGGCTTGCTTGGATAATTGGGTGACCTTCAGGTTTCTTTTAATTTTTTGGACAGCAGAGTGATGATAGTAAGCCAGTGAATAATTCTCTCTCATTATCTATTATTCTAGGCTAGGTTTGGTTTAGACTGATCCAGAGGTTCAGGGTTGGGGTTGAAATTTAATGAGATGTATGGACTCTCTAATATTTAACAAAAAAGAAAATTTACACAATAGTAAAGAAAACATATTTACTTGAGGAATAGCACTAGTGCAAGTAGATACAGCCTCTACTATCTCCAATGGAACCATATTTGGTCAAAAGAACATGTTGTTGACTCATATGGCAGTGTGGCACATATCAAGTCTGAGGCTCCCTGGGTTTTTCTGACTTGAGCTTTTTGTGCCCATTAATGGATCAATATCTAGGGTCCTAGTGCTTTAGATCAATTAAACCATAGTTTCCCTGATTTTTAAGGAAAAAACTGGCCCAGTTCACATGGCAGGGCCCCTAGATTTGATTTCTATAAATCTGTTCACCAGATTAGTGGTTTATAAGATATTTAATGTTCATGAAATAAAAGGCAATCTGGAGATACAGGAACTTATTATTAAATAATGAGGAACATATCATTGCTCAGTCTTTTCTACTCACAGTGGCCCCTGTTATTTATTAATTCAAGCTTGTAGGGGCCTGCAATTTTTATGGTCATAATCACAACATACTGTAAAACTATTTCGTGGTCAAAGGGAGATCAAATGTTCCTTAGGACCTGTTCTTCTCACATATTGTATCACTTACTCTCCATCAGCAGATTCATTTTCAATTATAGGACCAGTGCATCTTTATTCTACATTGCTGATGTAAAAAAGAAGAATGACTCGCATATTTGGCAAAGCAGTAGGAGAATAAACAATATAAGATGAATAATATGCTCAAGAGTATTTTGGCTTGTGTCTTGGCAAGATGTAAATGAATGGGCACTATTAATGGTGTAAAGGCCCCCATGCTGTGTGTGGATTAAGAAAAGAGAAAAGCACTTAAGAAAAGAGCCAGGCTGTCTGCAAAGGAAAAATATACAATCCAAGTTAATTTCAACCAAGTGTCCAGGGCCATAAATAAGACTCAGGAAGAATTGGGGGACAGACATATAGGATCAGGGTTTGGGATGTAGGGTTTCACTTTTGGTTCTTGGAATGAATTTGGGCCAATGGCTTATGTCTCCTCTGTCTCAATCAATTTATCCATCTGCTTTCAAGGAATATTTGAGTATATTATTGAGAGTTAAGAGTCAATAGATATTTAATAAATGACTGTTATGTGTTAGACACTGTGCTAAGCACTGGGGATACAAAGAGAGGCATAAGACAGTCCCTGTCCCCAAAAAGCTCACAATTTAATGTGGAGAAGATGACTCATAGAAAGAAATTGGAATGGGAGGGGGAAAGGGGAGAAGTAATTTAGGAGAAAGCAGTATAAGAGGGGGAGATGAAGTCCTGCAGCCAAAGAGAGATGATCTGAAAAGGTGAGATTTTCAGAGATGAATTCTTCTTGCAGAATGATGAATTTCTGGAGATCATCAAATCCAAGAAAGCAGCCAGATGGACAATGATGATGTGGATTCCCTGAGAGCCTCCTCAAATAGAGGATGATCTAAGAGGATATTTCTAATATTTATCCTCTACCTTTTTATAATAAGAGGAAAAGAAGGGGGAAGGGAGAACTGAGGTAGTATGAATTTCACAGATGATTTTATCTTTCAGATTGATGAATTTCTAGAGATCATAAAGGTCAGGAGATCAGCTTGGGTGGGCTTTTTACAATCTCTAATCTAAGGAGAAAATGGAATTTAATGGTAATTTTGCAGTGTGGTTTACAAGGCTCTATAATGATTCATCTATAGATTTAAAGGGAAAAGAAATAGTTCATTTGTAAGGAAGTTTAATCAATCGATCAGCTTTCATTAGACATTTACTATAGGTTAGGAATTTTGCTTTCTCTAGATTCAGTTGACTAATATCAAAAGGAAGGGTTCATTGAAAACACGTATATGATATAGGCACTCAGAGTACCATTTATCTTTATCTTGGGATCAACATTTTTCTGGCCAGGATTGTAGACTGATTGTCCATATAGCTGGAAAGAAACTCAGGAGTCATCTAGTCCAAAGATTTCACATTCTGCAGCTTCATGTGACTACGGGACCCACAAAAGTTCTGAGTGTAGACTGAACCAGATTAAAATGTAATTGGGCAATGTTGAACAAAATGAATAAAAACACAACCTAAAATAAATAATATCAATTTGTCATTTTCTAAGTCAATATGTAGTGGTAAGGACCCTTTTTGTATTTGAATCTGACACCACAGATCTAATGTAACTTTTTCATTTTACAAATGAGGTTTCCAGGAGATGTAGTGAATGGTACAAAGTTACACAGGTAGAAATGGCAGAGCTGAAATTTAAATTCAATTCTTCCAACAACCCTCTTTCTACTGTATCAAGTTGAATGGCCTACTGTGGCGAGATGGTGAGAAAGTTAGTTTCTTTTTATATTAAACAATCCACTAGGGAATGCTTTATGAATTCTTCCATCCAGGGTGAGAAGATCTCAAGAGCTTAAAAATATATCAGTTGGAAGTTCAGACATTTGAAGTTACCAAGATCATCTTTTATTTCCTGGACCATCACTAATTACCTTGACTTTTGTCTTGTCACTGGACTTTGATAATTTTGGGAGACTAGAGTGCGGCTAACAATTTTGTGTAATGCTGCTTCACTTAAATGCAGTTCATGCTCAAGTCAAGAAAATCCCTTGTGATGTACATCAGTGGACCTCTTTGAAAATGGAGAATAAACAACAAGGTAAGAATGCCCACCTGGGTTGCTATGATTCCTTTGGTGCTTAGTGGTTACATTTAATGGTTACTCTATGGATACTTTTGACATTCAGTTCAATTCAGCAAACATTTCAAAGTGCAAACCTATAATGATTTAGGTATTGTTGATACAGGAACAAAATCAAATAACAATTTTTGTCTTCATTGAGGGAACTACATTTTCCTGGGATTAAGGTGGGGGCTACAGAACACAAGATTTAGAGATTAGTGAATTTATAAGAAATAGAACAGATAAAAAGTGGGAGGGGAATATCATGACACATAAAGAAATTGTACTCCTGAACAAGTCCAAAAACCTGAATTTGAGGATGGGGGAATCTTAGTCATGGATGGAGAATTAGAAGGGACTTTGCATAGATAGTAAATAGGAAAGCTGAGATTTGACCCCAAATCCTTAGATTCTGAGCTCATCGTTCTTTCCATTGTATCATGCTGATTCCTTTATAAAGGGATGGATTTGTCAATTGCTTGGTAGTTTGTTTGCTCTAATTCCTAAAGAAATGAACTTCCACTTCATTTCCACCATGGCAAGCCAATCTACTTGATACAGTGAATAAAGAGCTGGTATTGGAATTGGAGAAAGTGAATTCAAATCTCTAGAGAGTACTTGGGTGAGGATGGACAGAAGATGAACAGAAATGATGTTGTAAAAAGTGCTCTACGGATCACCTGGGAGGAGTTGGATTTGGGTTTTGGAAATCAGATCACAAGCCTGGTACAGAGACATGACATCACTGGTGGAGGACAACAATTATACCTTAGGTAGAGCAACTATAAATTCAATAGCATGCCTTAATGATAATTTCACATAATCATGATATCTCAGAATTTAAATAGACCCCAAAATCCAGCTAGTCCAAACTGATGAACTATTTGAACAAACATCTCCTCCACATACCCAATCAGGGTTCATCCTGCCTCTAAGGAAATCTTACTCCATTTTTGTTTTCCCTTAGGAAAGAGAAGGGGTTTGTTGTCAAGTTTATTTCCCCAGAAGGCTGATAGGATGAGCATTTACATGATTGCCTATAGAAATGGAGAAATTAGAACCAGATTAGAGCCTCAAGTAACTGTTGGTATTTATTGGACCTTTTCTCCTCCTGTTTCATAAAAGTTGTTCATTTCTGGCTGCAGCATGGGAATGCCAGATTTCTTTTTCTGAAAGAGGACAATGAATGTTTTGGTTGAGACTTAGATTTTTCTATGTAAAGGAGACTGGAAGAATTATTGAAGGAATATCTGTCAGTCCTTCTGATCAATTAGGTCTCAGGGCTCATTGGAGATGGGATTATGCTATGCAGTACAAGTCTTGAGAGAGGTTCTATTATAAGAAGTCACCTTCATGGCTTGAGCATTAATGGCCAGGCTCCAATTGGAAGGGTTTAGTATAGTACAGAATTTAATGTTTATTGAGTACCTACCTTTTGCTAAGTGCTGTGGGAAGCTTTTATTGTCTTCTACATAAAATAAAAATTAACTTAAGTTAAGGATTGTAGATTCAAAGAAATGCAAAATTGCAATGAGCCTCCCAGGTCATCTAATTTAACAACAAATCCCGTTTTTCCATGACATTCCAATAAGTATTCATTCAGCTTCCACTTGATCATCTCCAGAGATGGAATCTTTCAGGACATCCCATTTCCCTTTTGACTAGCAATAATTGTTAGGTAGTTTTAGTAATAGTACCTAGCTTACAGGGCTTTTGAGAAGATAAATTGAGATAATATAAGTAGAATACTTTGCTAATCTTAAAGAGCTAGATAAATGGGTTTTGTTAGTAAAAGGATGGAGAATGGATCTATGACTTCATTGGTATAAGGATCTTCTCTTTACTAATATGGTTAGCATTTTTGCTCCAATTTAAAATTTAGTTTCTTAGAGGAAGGTTAGCAAGTTATAGGCCAAATTTGATCAACTTATTTTCTTTTGTCCTGCTAAACTAAGAATAGTTTTTGCTTTTTAAAATAAAATTTTATTATATTTAAAAGTGTAAAACACCATTCTTAGTGGATATACAAAAAGAAATTGCATTGAATTTGTTTCTTGGATTTTTATTTTGCCCACCTTTGGCTTGGAGCAATGAAAGGTTAAATGATTTATTCAGCATTATAGTATTGTTATATATAAAAGGCAAGACTTGAATTCAGGTCTACCTGGATAGTAGTACGTTCTAAGTCCTTTTTCATGTGACAATCCTTCAAATATTAAAAGACATCAATTGTTCCCTCATCTCTGCTTCAAACTGTTCTAGTTTCTGGTATGTGTACATGTATGGGAGTTTGGCACATGCACAGAGTGCCTCAGATGGTAACTCCATTTGGAGGACTCTGGAGAACAGATGGCATCTCTCTAAGTGGAGGATGATAAGGAGTTGTTTCTGTGAGAATCGTGATGATGTGGAAGGGAAGTAACTTTGAAAGACAGTAGAGCATGTGGGGATTTTCTGTATTATTCCTGGTTGAATAATCACGTAATTGGGGAGAACATTTTTTGATTAGCTGCTTTGCTAGAATTGATGGCTCCAGAAAGGCATGAGTCAGCTTTTTTCTTTGTTGCATTTGAGTCTGGGGGAACTCAGGGACTTTCCATTCATGAGGAATCATGTGGTAAAAGAAAATGTCTTGGGGCCTTCTTCCCCTCTGACTCGAAGTGGTCCCTGAGAAACAAGCCTGTGTCCTTGGGACTTTTAGTTATTCCTTTTTTTTGTTTGTTTTCCCCATAGTATTTTATTTTATTTTTACATGTATATTAACTTTTAAAATATGTATTTCTTTGTTAATCATGTTGGGAGAGAAAAATCAGAACAAAAGGGAAAAACTATGTTAGAAGAAAAAAAACAGAAAAAAAAGTGAACATAGCATGTGTTGATTATTCTTTCTGTATCTAGATGGCATTTTCTTTCTAAAGATTATTGGGATTGCCTTGGATCATTGAACCACAGAGAAGAACCAAGTCTTTCATAGTTGATCATCGCACAACCGTGCTGTTACTGTATATAATGTATTCCTGATTCTACTTGTTTCACTCAGCATCAGCTTATGTAAATCTATCCAGATCTTTCTAAAATTAGCTTTTCCTCATTTTTATAGAACAATAATATTCCATTACTTCCATATACCATAACTTATTCAGCCATTCTCCAACTGATGTACATCTACTCATTTTCCAATTCTTTGCACACCACAAAAAGAGCTGCTATAATCATTTTTGCACATGTGGGTCTTTCTCCTCCTTTATGATTTCCTTGAGAGACAGACCCAGGAGTGGTACTTCTGGGTCAATAGCTACTCCTTAATGTTGTAGGTTTTGGGAGTGAAAAGTTGCATCTTGGGAGAGAAAGCTATAAGAAAATGGAAGTTGGAATCCAAGCTGGGGCATCAATATCTCAAGGTCAAGGAATGAGCTGGACCCCTGTCAGTCAAAGTTGAAATAAGGACTGAACTGGCAGTTTACATTTGAACTTGGTGAAACCATTGTAGGAGCTAAGCTAAGTTTTGAGCCTATTCCTTTAAAGCAGAGGGTGAAGGAAAGTATGCCCTGGAAATATTAGGGGGAATCCTTTTATATTTGTTCTTGCTATATTTGTGAACTAAATATTACATAGGGCTTGTCTCCTTCCCCCGTTTGTGAGGCAATCCTGGGGCTTCCATTTGGTAGAGAGATCAAAGCCAGTCTTGATCAGCAGGAAATTAGATTAAATGAATTCCACTGCTCTCAGATATAGATTGTAAAAAAAGATTTTATTTTATTTTATTACTGTGCATTTTAACAAAGAATTGAGGAGAATTTAGATTAGGGGGAGATCCTAGGACTATGTTAATTCTTAAGATGAGAAAATAGATCATTTGATCTGTTATAGTTATTATTACTAGCAATGAAGAATAGTTATCAAAGTCATACAAATTATTTATGTTGTACATTTTTATTGCTATTGGAAAAATTAGTCACTAAATTAAGGGATTCTACCTTAATTATGGTGTTCAATATACAAAAGTATATTGACATTCCCAATAATAGCATTTTGATTCCAAATGTAACTAAGAGCTTAAACTCATTTGCCTAAAACTCTCCTTATTGATGGAGATCAGTTACTTGATGTTTTATACTAAGGTTTCTTAAACTTTTTCCACTCATGATCCCTTTTCACTGGAGAAATTTTTACATGACTCTGTATATATAGGTATATAAAACAGGCATAAATCAAACATTTGCTGATGATAAATTATAAAGAAATTTATTTTAAAACAATTCTTTGCTATATATATCGTTTTACCATTTATTAAAGAAGAAAGCAAATTTGCCTACTAATAGAATGGATATTTGCTTTTTTTACATAAAGAATATTTGATACTATAGGATGTAAAGCGTTCAGAAATCTTTTATTGTTGCCAAATTTTTTGCAACCCCTCCACTCAGTTATGCAACCCCATATGGGGTCATATGCTAAGGTGAGGAGTGAAATTGGGAGAGCTTAAGAGAGGGGAGATATTTATCCTTTGGGCTTACATCTTTGAGAAAGGAGACACACCATTGCAGATGCTTTTCAGAGAGGGGTCCCTGAAAGGAAAAAGAGACTGTGGGGAAAAGTCTTCATACAAAGGAGCTGACTCTTTGATCATGTCCCTTATCCATAGCTTACTACACTAGAGACTTCAGAAAATTTCCCCCTAGATCTCTCTCGTTCTTTTTCTCTCTTTTTTACTTTAGCTAAGTGAGACAACTCCTTCACTCTATGTATTGTTTAGTACATTTTTATCTGTATAGTTTCTCTGATGTCTGGTTGGGATAGCCTTGGATAAATAAGTTAATTTATTATTCACTATATGTGGTCTTTGTGTAACTGGAATTTAGTGGGAATGTTGTTAGATCTTGGATAGGTATCTTTTGGGACAGTCTTTACCCATTAAAGAATAGGCAACTTAACCTTAAAAACTATTTCCCTGGTCTAACATTATTTAGTTTAGCAGGACAGATTTGAGGAGAGCAGAAAGTCAGGATCAAATAGCTCCATCTCTTAATCTCCTTCTGTAAAAATATTCAAGTATATCTTAAATAAGGGATAAGAATAAGAGGTATTTAGAGATATCTCTTAATGTCTCCTTATGACCCATATCTAGATACTTAACACACCTAAGATAATATGACCTATCTGGATAACACACACACACACACACACACACACACACACACACACACACACACACACACACACACAGGCAAACCTTATATAGAAGACAGTAGAAAAAGTAGAGTGAGAGGATTTAGGTCTATATTAATCTAATTCAGCATATACCTGAAACATGAATCCTCTCTACCCAAATAAGTCATCATTTAACCTCAGCTTAGTTTTGTCATTTACTATCCATGCATCTTTGACAAGTGACAATCTTTATGGGCCTTCATTTCCTTACTTGTGAATTAAGAGAGTTGAGCTATAAGCCATAAATAAATAAATCCTAACCTTTCTGATTCTGTTTCCTTGTCTGTTAAATGAGGGATTTTTGATGATTTCTAAGATTCCTTTCAGTTCTAAATCCCATGATTCCAAAGTCTTGCATGAACCTGTTCAGCAAACATACTTTTTATAATGCTGAGTTCTTATTAAGGCAGAAGTCTTCATTCAAACAATTAGCCTTAGGAATAGAAGGCTAAACATAACATGGTTACTTTTCTCATTTGTTTTACTTTTTTTCAGATGGTTAGGGTTTGGTTCATGGCTCTGACAAATCCTATTAGTAGTTAATTGGGTCTTAAACAGGTGGGAGATTCTGAAATTCAATTTATTTCTTGTAGCTATCATTGCAGGCAAGTCATCCGGTCTTCTCACTGATACAAGAGAAAGACCCTGTGGGATTAGAGTGCCTCATGAAGTTATGTTAGGAATAAGTGTATCATTTAATTATGTTGTGCATCAAAACCAGATAACACCATCAGATCAAAAACCTGGGATAGGGCTAGAATTGTAACTTCATTAATAGCATTGAACAATCCTACTTAAATGCTTTAAAACAATAATAATTAAAGATGACATTAAGTGCCATAAAAGCATTATAATCTATTAACTCTCTGCCCTTTCTGTACTTTTTCATCCCCAAATTAACTGCAAGGTCCACTGTGGTAGTAGGAGAATTCTAAGGTAACTGGGGGACAGAATTTGATCTTCTTTGCTCTTGAATCTGTTATTCTGTTTTCCCTGATTATAGTTACTGGCAAATGATAAACTGTCACTGCCAATAAGAGCAAGAATACAAATCTGATTATTGATCATTTAGCTGGATTATGGTCTTAAGGGTGGTGCAATCTTGCATCCTCAGCTAATTCTTGCAAAATGAATGGGACACTTTAGGGAAATCAGGTTTCTGGATACAAATGGGCCATAAAACAGATTCACAATAATAGGTACAAAATGTTGATGATGAAATATTCAGGGATGGTGATATGGTGTGCTGTATCATTTACTCCAGGTTAAAAGTGATGATATTCCAATAATTTTCTTGAATTTACTTATAGTCATGGCACCTTAAAAGAAGATGTGTGATTGACTGAAGAGTACTATGGACTGGGAAACAGAAGAACAGAGTTAGAGTTCTACCTGAAACATGACTTTTGGCATACCCTTTACCACTTCCTCCTTTTTAAATTCTCCACGTCTGAAAAGCAATTTTTCCAACCCTACTCCACTTATCATAGAATTCTTATAAGGATAAACCAATTATTGCTCATGAATTACTTCAAATCCAAACTATTAATTTGAGGTTCATGGGGAGCCTGGGGTCTTTATTTGCACACAGATTATGAAAACGTGATGAGATCGTGAATATTTGTAGTTTCATTAATAAGATTAATTTAAAATTGTTTTTATAAAGTTGACAATACTGTTAAAAATGACAACTTTTCATATTCTTATTTTTAATATATATCCTTATCCTTGTTTTCAAAGTATAGCTGAACAGATGAAACCCTTTCTTTGATAAATAAAACCAGTATAGGGAAATAACAAATTGGGAAAATATTTTTTACAGTTAAAGGTTCTGATAAAGGTCTCATTTCCAAAATATATAGAGAATTGACCCTAATTTATAAGAAATCAAACCATTCTCCAATTGATAAATGGTCAAAGGATATGAACAGATGATGAAATTGAAATTATATCCACTCATATGAAAGAGTGTTCCAAATCACTACTGATCAGAGAAATGCAAATTAAGACAACTCTGAGATATCATTACACACCTGTCAGATTGGCTAAGATGACAGGAGCAAATAATGATGAATGTTGGAGAGGATGTGGGAAATCTGGGACACTAATACATTGCTGGTGGAGTTGTGAAAGAATCCAACCATTCTGGAGAGTAATCTGGAATTATGCCCAAAAAGTTATCAAAATGTGCATACCCTTTGACCCAGCATTGCTGCTATTGGGCTTATATCCCAAGGAAATACTAAAGAGGGGAAAGGGACCTGTATGTGCCAAAATGTTTGTAGCAGCTCTTTTTGTAGTGGCTAGAAACTGGAAGATGAATGGATGTCCATCAATTGGAGAATGGTTGGGTAAATTATGGTATATGAAGATTATGGAATATTATTGTTCTGTAAGAAATGACCAGCAGGAGGAATACAGAGAGGCCTGGAGAGACTTACATCAACTGATGCTGAGTGAAATGAATAGAACCAGAAGATTGCTGTACACTTCAATGCTGTATGAAGATGTATTCTGATGGAAGTGGATATCTTCAACATAAAGAAGATCCAACTCACTTCCAGTTGATCAATGATGGACAGAAACAACTACACCCAGAGAAGGAACACTGGGAAGTGAATGTAAATTGTTAGCACTATTGTCTATCTACCCAGGTTACTTACACCTGTGGAATCTAATACTTAATGTGCAACAAGAAAATGGTATTTACACACATATATTGTATCTAGGTTATACTGTAACACATGTAAAATGTATAGGATTGCCTGTCATCTAGGGGAGGGAGTAGATAATTTGGAAAAATGATTACAAGGGATAATGTTATAAAAAATTACTCATGCATATATACTGTCAAAAATTTTATAATCAAGTGACTTTGTTTAAAAAAAATAAAACCAGTATAATACACAATCAAAATTATGATGCAAAAATATCTTTGAACATAAAACAATAACATTTTTTATCAGATGAACATATCTGATTTTTTTATAGACATCTTTAGTCAAAAATGCAATTTAATTAGCAGACATATACACATAAACAATTATTTACAACTTAATTATAAAATCATTGGAATAACAACATCAAAGACAACAAACTCTTCTAAAATATTCAAAAGAAAAAAAGACTCAAAAATAAAAATTCCATTGTTAACCCAAATAGGTTAACCAAACAAGGGAATTTTCTTAAATGTAAAAATCCACAAGAAAGTAGTAGCAATCATCATCAAATGTAATTTTTTTCCCCTAGAAATACTGTAATTTTAGACATCTGTTCCTTTTGTTTCCTGCTTGCTTTCCAAGAAGGATAAAGGACCTACTACAATTGCTGCCTCTTATTTTCAAGCCTTGAATACACTCCCATCTTGCATTGATGCTTGAAGGTTCCTTTTGCTGAAAAGCCACAACTCTTTTTTTTGAAGACTGTTTTTTGGAAATTTTTTTTGTGCATTTTTTCCCCAAAGTTGATATTGTCAAGAATAAATGTAGTTACTTGATTGGGCTTCTATATCTGTGTGGCAGGAATTTCCTCAAGTAACCATAGTATTTATCTTTGATTTTTCATAGTACTTCTCAGTGGGGAAGTTCAGCCTTGGGCTAGATAAGGTCCCAATTGAAGACAACTGAAATTGGAGTTCTTAACCTTTTTTGGTGCCAAAGGTACCTTTGATGGCTGCTGAAGCTCTTCTCAGAATAATGTTCATTGATTACAGAATTTGAGAAAATGTGTAGTAATAATAATAGCTAACATTTATATAATTTTTACTATGTATCAAGCATTGTGTTAAGTGCTTTACAATTATTATTTTACTTGATCCTTACAACAATTCTGAGAGGTAGGTCTGATTATTATCCCCATTTTACAAATGAGGAAACTGAGGCAAACAAATTAAATAACTTGCCTAGGGTCATACATAGAGTAAGTGTCTGAAGCTGAATTTGAACTTAGATCTTTTAAAATCTGGACCTAGCATTCTATCTACTGCACCAATAAGAGGTAAGTAAAAATAGAAATTTAATTTTTTTCCCATCCAAGTTTATAGATCCACTGAAATTTACCTATAGACCTTAGGGGTCCATTGACCCAAGGTTAAGAAACTCTGATCTAGCTTACTAGTCTCATTTTGCAGAAATAAAATAACTGAGCCACAAGAGATAAAGTGACAGACTTAGCATTACATTGCATTACATGGAAAAAGCCATGACTAGAACTTAGATTTTCTGCTTCTTAGTGAGTTTCTGGGTCATCACTTTACCTCTCACTGAGGACTCCTTATTGGATTACTGTCCTGGTCTGTTAAAATGTGATTAACATAAATAAAACAACTACTTATAAGAAATAGGATGTATTATATAATCAGAAATGTGAAGATTTCATTTCTTCATAAAAGGTCTCCAGGGAATTTTTTTTGTCAATCTAGTGAGTGCAATGATTCTTAATCTAGGGTCTATAAGCTTGTTTTCTGAAAATAAAAAAAATTAATGATTTTATTTCAGTGTACTCAGTTTTCATCAAAATTCTATGTAATTTTATTTTATGTACTTAACACCATTCTGAAAAACAGTCCATAATGCATGGTGGTGGGACACAGTACAGGAGGAAAATTAGCAAGCTCCTGAGATTTCCCCCACAATTTTCCTTTCATTGTCCTCCACCTCCTGAGAACAGCTGTTTAAAGTTGGCTCATTGAACTTCCAATTGGGGTTGCTGAAGCCAGTTTAGTTAAAAGAAGCAGAGAGAATAAGTTGACTCTTGGAGCCTGTACTTTTGCAGAGAGGTTTGTCTTTGAGGAGAGAAGGAGGAAAAAGCCAGAGGAGGTTGGTGGGACCCTGGCCATATTCTTTACATTTGTCAGTGTTTGCTCTGCACATTGCTCTCCTTTGGGAATAGCAACAGGGGAGTTGTGGTATGGAATCATAACAGTATTTAGAATTTAATCCCCATAAAATCCTATGATGTAGGTAATGCAAATATTATTCCAGTTTTGCAGATCAGTAAACTGTGGCTCAGGGTAAAGTGTCTTGATTAAGGTCCTATAGGTATAAGTGGCAAAGCCAACATTTGAATGCAGAACTTTTGATTATAAATCTGTTACTTGTGTCCACATTCAATTATTTTTCTGTTTGTTGTCAAGCTGTTTACTGCCCAGTGCCCAGGAGCTAGTTCTTCTACACCTAAGAGGAGAGATATGATAAAAAATTCAAGTAGACAGATGTTACATGTCTGAATATACTCTCTGGGCCACTTCAAAGAATGTGACTTTGCTCTTGATAATTGGCTCCAGGCTTTCAGACTTTCTGGGACCCTGATACTGGTGTTGAAAATAACATTTTTGAGGATGGCTAGGCAGCTGATTTCCATCTTATTAGGCTAGGATCATATCATTAAAGAAGGGGTCATATGTTGTATTTTTAGGGTTGAATAGAAGTTTGTAGACCATAGCAAAACACAGGACTAGGAATATGCAAAAAGACCCGTTTCTCTTCTATTTGGAGACATCTAGATGAGTGGATAGAGTTCTGGACATAGAATGGAGAAGATCTGAGTTTGAATCCTGCTTCAGACACTTATTAACTATGTGAACCTGAGCACTTAAATCTTTATCAGCTTTAGTTTCTTCATCTATAATAGTATTTCACAGAGTTATTGTGAGGATCAAAGGAGATATATACACACACCCCCTTTTGAAAACTTCAAAGTGCTATATAAATGCTATCAACTTATTATCTTCCATCAGGATATTACCTCTGTTGCTGATAGAGTAATCAAATAACAGGTATGTATTAAGCTCCTAATATATGTAGTCTCTAAGAATATAGAAAAACAGATATAATCCCTCAAAATCTTTTTAGTATAGACCAAAAGGTCTTTATCTGGGGTCCATGGAAAGGATGTCTGTGAATTTGGATGGGGAAAAGTTACATGCTTATTTTCATTAACCTTTAATTAAGATTTAATATCTCTTTCAATTCTAAATTTAAAGTCATAGGTTTCATTAGGAGCCTAAGATTCAAGAGGTTAAGAACTCCTGGTATGTGTGTGTCTCTCTCTCTGTGTAATATAACTTGATTGTATAAAAATGATAGAAGATATATTTGTGTCATTAATCTTGTCAGTCTAATGCAGTGATTCTTAACCATCTTGTCGGATGGTACTAGGAAACACCCATTAACTTGTAAACTTATCTTTTTAAAAATATTTTAATGATTTTATTTCAATGTAATTAGTTTCTGTCAAAATCCTATGTATTTTATTTTATGACTTAACATCATTCTGAAAAACAGTTCATAATTTGTTTCCAGATTCCTTTCTTCTCTTGTTTCTGAATATAATTCTTTAATTAAATTTAAATCATGGAATTATAGAAAAATTAAAGTTGGAAGTTAGAAATGATTTAATTCATCATCAAGATCCTTTGATCCTTGACTGTAAGGGTGTAAGGTTTTTGACAGAAGCTTCTTTGACAGAAAATGTTGGAGGGGGTGTGGGAAAAATGGGACACTAATGTATTGTTGGTGAAGTTGTGAAATGATCCAACCATTCTGGAGAGTAATTTGGAATTGTGTCCAAAGGGCTATAAAACCTGTATACTCTTTGATCCAGCAGAATCACTACTGGGTGGGTATTTCAAAGAGATCATAAAAGAGGGAAAAGGACCCATATGTTCAAAAATGTTTGTAGCAGCTTTTTGGTGGTGGCAAAGAATTGGAAACTGAGTAGATGCCCATCAGCCATTGGGGATGGCTGAATAAGTTATAGTATATGAAGATAATGGAATATGATTGTTCTATAAGAAATGATGAGTAGGCTAATTTCAGAAAAGTCTGAAGACTTACATGAAGTGATGCTGAGTGAAGTGAGAAGAACTAAGACAATATTGTTCATTGTAAAAACAAGATTATGTGATTATCAACTATAATGGGCTTGGCTCTTCTTAGTGATTCTGTGATTCAAGGCAATTCTAAGAGACTTGAGATGGAAAATGCCATCCATATCCAGAGAGATAATTATAGACTAAATATAGATTAAAAATAGTTTTTTCATCTTTTTTCCCTTTCTCCTGTTTTTTTCCTCTTTTAGTTTGATTTTTCTTCATGTCACAACATGATGAATATGAAAATATATTTAAAAGAATTGCACATATTTAAGCTATATCAGATTGCTTGCTGTTTTAGGAAGAGGGGAGGTAAGAGAGGGAGAGAAAAAATTTGGAACACAAAATCCAACAAAAATAAACTTTGAAAATTAACTTTACATATATTTGGAACAAATAAAATACTATTGAAATAAAAAAATTAACCTAATAAAATAAAAATAATTTAATAAAATATTGTTGAAATTAAAAAAAAAGCATAGTCTGAAAAATTAGGGGTTGGAATTAGAAAATGCCAAGGATTAAGCTTTTGCAGACAAAATTTAGGCAACTTTCAGGACAACACAATGAAAAGAAATTACTCAGGACTACATATAACACAGGGAAATATGGACAAAAACACAGGGAAAGTTGCCTTTTTGTCTGCTATGCAAGTTACACCCTCGGGGCTGCATTGATTTGCTTAGCTGCCTCTCTTTACCCTTTTTTCTGATACATACATAGCTCTGCCATTACCCCCCAGAGAAAACTTTGCTTTTGTACGCTGTCTCAGGCAACAGGAGAAGGGGAGAGAGACTGGTATCCTCGTTAGGGTTACTGACAGCTGCAGCCACCTTTGTGTCCCACAGGTAAGACGCCCTGCCTCCCTGATTGTGATAACTTGTAGCCATTTAGTGGCAGAGCTAGGACCAGAACCGAGGTCTCTGGATGATTTTTCTACTTTCTTTTTCGTCTTCTCTGTTGCCTCAGGCAGAGATTGCCAAGGACACAGCCTCATTGAAGGCAATTTCATTTACATGACCTCCCCAATCTATTACACTTGGATGGCATGCAAGACTTGCTGCTCAGTGTTTGAGTGAAACTCATTAATTGTAAGAAGAGTTGGCGTTCCTTACTGCTCAGCTCTTGAAGGAATGCAAATTGTATTTCCCTGCAAAGCTCAGAGGAAGGAAAACCAACCAACCAAACAGAAAGTAGCTTGTCGGATGGTACTAGAAACACCCATTAATGTCCCTTGACTCTCTTTTGTTAATTTAGGGTCATAACATTTAAAGCTGGAAGTGATCTTAGACACCACTTAGAACCATCCCTTAATTTTTCAGATTTGGAAACTGATTCAGAGGGTATCCTTCACAGAGGTAGTCAAACAAGGATCCCAATGAACTTTTCCATTTTACCATGGATACCTTGATCACAAGGTGTGTCAGTATCTTAAAGATGGGTTCCTTCAACCCAAGCCATATGCTTTTACATTTTAAAACAAAATATATTCTTTGTTTCTGTTTTCCTTCCTTCCTCCCTCCCTCCTCTTTTCTTCCCTCCCTCCCTCCCTCCCTCCCTCCCTCCTCTTTTCTTCCCTCCCTCCCTCCCTCCCTCCCTTCCTTCCTTCCTTCCTTCCTTCCTTCCTTCCTTCCTTCCTTCCTTCCTTCCTTCCTTCCTTCCTTCCTTCCTTCCTTCCTTCCTCCCTCCCTCCCTCCCTCCCTCCCTCCCTTCCTTCCTTCCTCCCTCCCTCCCTCCCTTCCTTCCTTCTTTCCTTCCTCCCTTCCTCCCTCTCTCCCTCCCTCCCTCCCTTCCTTCCTTCCTTCCTTCCTTCCTCCCTCCCTCCCTCCCTTCCTTCCTTCCTCCCTCCCTCCCTTCCTTCCTTCCTCCCTCCCTCCCTCTCTCCCTTCCTTCCTTCCTCCCTTCCTCCCTCTCTCCCTTCCTTCCTTCCTTCCTTCCTCCCTTCCTCCCTCTCTCCCTTCCTTCCTTCCTTCCTTCCTTCCTTCCTTCCTTCCTTCCTTCCTTCCTTCCTCCCTCCCTCCCTCCCTCCCTCCCTCCCTCCCTTCCTTCCTTCCTCCCTCCCTTCCTTCCTTCCTTCCTTCCTTCCTTCCTTCCTTCCTTCCTTCCTTCCTTCCTTCCTTCCTTCCTTCCTTCCTTCCTTCCTTCCTTCCTTCCTTCCTTCCTTCCTTCCTTCCTTCCTTCCTTCCTTCCTTCCTTCCTTCCTTCCTTCCTTCCTTCCTTCCTTTTTTCTTTCTTTCCTTTGAAGAAACATCTATCCCTGGGGGCTGTTTCTAAATAGAAACACAACAAGCAAACATGTATTAAGCATCTACAACATTCAAAGCAGTGTGCTAGGGAAATGCAAAGTTTAGATAAAACACCGTTACTTTTGTTAAGGAATTTATCAAACTTACCTGGGGAATATAACTCCAATACAGAAAACCATAACATGCAATGTGACATGTTAAGAGAATTTGAAAGTTATAAAACAAAATGTTTATATGAAGACTGAGGCAGGTAGGTCAGAGTGAGATCAGTTAGAGATCAGAGATTTCCTGGAACTTGTCATCCATTATGTTAAAAGATAAATGAGACAGGTGAAGAGGAGAAAACAGCCCCAGAAAAAGCATGAGATGTGTGTGTTTAGGATTAGTGAAATGTCCAATTTGGTCCCAGTGAAGAACACATAGAAGAAAGTAATATGGGATAAAGTTAGGAAGGTTAGGGAGATATCAGGTTGCAGAGAGCATTGAATTCTAGGCGGAATTTTGCTTCAGAGGAAATAGTGAGCCCCGCAGATTATTGAGAACTTGATTTCCATTATTAGTTCTATGTGTCAGAAAAATCAGTCTGCCAACAGTACAAAGGATTGATGGGAGATAAGCAAAGGAAAGAACCTATAAGGAGAACATAGCTATGTATAATAAAGGCCTTGGGAGATCAAATCAAAGATGGAACAATGTGGGACAAATCACACTTAACTTTATAGTGAGTGAGAGAGACAGAGAGAGAAGGGCAAAAGCATGGTCTCTGTATGTAAGAAGCTCACAGTCTAATGGGGGAGACAACATGTAGGCAACTATGGCAAGTAGGTGACACAGAGGTAGTATTTTGGGCTTGGGGTTAGGAAGACTTGAGTTGAGTGACTGGGCAAGTCATTTAAGCTCTGTTTCCTGGCACACCAGGGTTGTTTTGAGATAACTTTATAAAGTAGTCAATACATAGCAATACAAAATGCTAGCTAATTTTATTATTATTGTTAAATATGTATAACTAAGATGTACAATCTAAAAGGAGGTGAATTTCAGAGGAAGGCATCAGTAGTGGGAGAGTAAGAGCGGAGAGAGGTAAACTAAGGAAGATTTCTTGCAGAAGACAGCACTTGAGTTAAGCCTTGAAAGGAGCCAGGAAAGCCAGGAGGGAGAACATTCCAGGCAGGGAGATGGGAGACTGACTAAGGGGGGGGGGTGAGACCAAGTGAGATAATGAATATTAAGGTGCTTTGCAAACTTTAAAACCCTAGATACAGTTCAGTTATAATTATGACCAGTGAAGCTTCCTTCAGTTTATGGCTCTTTCTTAGACATCCCAAAGGACATCTCCAGGGTTCTCATCTTGTCTTTCTTTACCTTACTCTATTCTAAACTGCTTGCTGCAAGTGAGGGATTTTCTCCTGGGAAACGGGCCATAAACCAGGTTTAAAGAAAGAACTAGGGAAGACTATGGAGAGAGTGTGTGGCATTGAATATTGTGGAGGAGGAAAAGAAAAATCTGGCACTTCCCTCCATCAAAAATTACTCCAAATCCAGAATCACACTCCATGTTAAGGTTATTGTGCATGCATTTTTTCCTTGAGTAATTTTTCATAAAATTGTAACCACAACACATTCAAATTAGAAAGGTTACTTCTTAACATTCTTTAGAAATATTCCCTAAGCATACTGCACATATTTTTCTACATTTTTAATAGGAAGGAGTGTAATTACTAAATGGGCATTCATTACAGAATGCATCAATAATGCATTGAATTTTGCAACACTTCCCCTGCTGCCTTATCATTGACTTGATAGATTAGAAGTCTAAAGATATTCAGCCAGGACCTTGCAGTGCTTTATAAGTTTGATGCATCGAGGGGAGTGGAAATGACAGGCCTGGAAGTTAACTCTTTACATCAGGGTTGGAGACAAAGTTGAGGATGGAAGAGGGAGATAAATCTGTGTTATTTGGATTTTAGAAAAATGAACTGCTTTTTAAGTTTTGTCTTTTCTTTCTGCCCTCATAATATAGATTTTATAAATATTTAGAATAAGCTTTGTTGTTAGTCACGTCTGACTTTTTGTGACCTTGTGGACCATATAGGTTTTCTTGGCAAAGACATTGGAGTGATTTGCCATTTCTTTTTGTGGATTAAGATAAAGAGATTAAAGAACTTTCTCAAGTTCATTGTAGCTAAGTGTTTGAGGCTGGATTTGAACACAGATCTTGCTGATCCCAGACCTATCATTCTATCCACTGAGCTGTCTCCATTAAATAAGCAAGAGGTTAATATTGAATTTAGAATAAATTGAAGATCTAAAGGTGATCTGATTGATCATTGAATTTGTTGTGTTAATTGCCACAAAGTAGCTGTATTCTGGGCATCTAAGGAGTTAGTTTGTCTGCTGAATCTAATTTATAATAGGTGACACTTATACAGGGCTTTAAGTTTTATAAAATACTTTAGTTACATTATCTCACTTAAGCCAATCCAATCCAATCCAGCAGACATTTCTTAAGTGCCCAAAGTGTGCAAGTAAGTGCTGGCAGTATGAAAATCAAACGAAAAATACTCCCTGTCCTCAAGGGAAGGAATAATATACTATAAATGCTATGATTCCCATTTTATAGATGAAGAAGAAGCCAAGGCTTGGAGAGATAATTAATTTTTCAGATCACCTAATTAATTAGTGTGAGATATAGGATAATGAACCCATTTGTTTCTCCTTACTCCAACCCTAGTATTTTCTTTCAATGTCTCTTTCTCTCTCTCTGCCTCTGTCTCTAAATTTCTCTCTCAAGATTTTAATTTTTTATTATTCTGAATCTTACAAACATCAATAAACATGAACATTTCCATATACAAAGATCAGAAAAAGAGGATTGTATGTGGAATTATAAATCTATTATGTATAGCTTATTTTTTAAAAAATCATTTGATGTATTCAGTATGCAAGTTCCAAAGCTCTTCTGCTTGCCTTTGTCTCCCTCTGGATTTCCCCTCTGTTTTTTTTTTTTTTTTTAATCCCTTCTAGATTTAAAAAAAGTTTTAGTGATGCTCTTTACTTTCTTTCCTTGGCATCACTATCAGTACTAATCTTACTTACATCTTCCCCTCCTGCCCCAAGCATTTCTTGTAACAAATAAGCATAGTGACACAAAACAAATCCACACATTGACCATGTCAAAAAAATGTATATCTCAATCCACATCTCTGCTTCATCACTACAATCAAGAGCAGGGAAACAGGCTTCATCATTGGTCTTCTAGAGTTGTTGGTCATTGCAGTAATCAGGATTTTCAAGCTTTTCATAGGTATTTTTTCTTTGCAGTGCTGTCGTCATAGATGTGAATCTAGTGTTAGTATAATGGCAGAGAGGGTCTTTTTTAGTCCTTCATGCTGCCTGTACCACATTGTAGAGTTTGATAATTTTCAAGGTGTCAGTGCTCAAATTGAAAACTTAACACAATCATCTGTTTCTGTCTGTCTGTCTTGTCTGTTTGTCTGCTACCTCTCAAAAACTTTCTCCAGCACACCTATGATTGTCCCCATATGGAATTTATGTATAGGTAATTGCATTGGATGTTTGATCATCTTAATGCATGAAAGCTCTTTGAGGCTAGTAGGAGAGACTCCATCACTAGTATTTCATATAGTTCATAGTTCCAGATAATGGTCAGTAGTGATGAATTGTACATGGCTAACCTTTAGCTATGTGCTAATGCTACATTAAGGTGCCCCATTAATTCAGCAGCTTTAAAAAGGGGTCTAATTGTGAAGACTGTTTCTAAGCCAGAGATTGACAGCTGTGAGTGTATAAATAGGAGAATGTGTACTGAATCTGCTCTATTATTACAGAGATGTATTAGATGATGTCATACCCAAGGCCTAAAAAGGACCCTCATTATCCTTGGATCTTAGTTTTACCACTCATCCATTATGCAAATGAGATGTGAAAATAATGGGATGATTGTTTTTCTTTTCCCTTGAAATCATCAGAATGGTGAACATATGGTCCTATGTGCCAGGAATGAAAAAGAAGCCATTATTTCTGTCCTTCTCTGATGTGGCTAAAGCCAATATTTCCGTTATTGGCTTTTGATAGGATGTTCTTGTTCTGGGATCTGTTGGCTTACCTATTTCTGTGGACATATATACATTTAGAAAGGGGTAGGGTGATACATATTAGTCCAAAGTAGACGATGAATATTCTTTCCTTTCCTTACATTTATTATCTCTTTCTTCCAAGATATGAGACAAATATTAGTGTGGATCTTAGTCAAAACTTTGAAATACATTAAGGTCATCTTCAGTGTCCCTACATGCTGCTTTCTGGGCCTATTTTTCTTCACCTTTCAGCATTGCTCTTCTTCCCTCTGATACTTTATGGTCCTCAACTAATCATCCCACAGAATAGGACAGCATCCTATGCTCTTTATTTTCTTAATTCCTCGCTTTATCAAGGAACTATTTTATTGTAGGGCTAATCTGATAAAATAAATTTTACTATGTTTTTATGTTTATAATTGCTTATACCTCCTGGAAAACATTTACATGTTAAAGAGGAGAAAATGTGTAATTTGGGTAATCAGAATATTCTTCCTGAACTGTTAGACTAGCGTACTTTCCACAGAGCTGAAACTGAGCCTTCTGATGGATTCCATGTTCTAGTCCCTGAAAAAGTACATGCAAGTCTAGATGCTCCTGTTTTTTTTTTTTTTTTTTTTTAATTATGAGTTCCTTGATGTCAGGGACTACCTTTTGCCTGTTTTTGTATCACTGTGCTCAGTACAATGCCTGGCACATAATAAATGTTTACTGACTGGTTCTCACGATTCACATCATTGGGAACTATGTAAATGATGACTGGAAAGTGAATAGGAAGATACTCCACTCAACAGGATTTAAAAGATGACAACAATTCCCAGTTTTGTTTTTCTTCCTGTTTTGAAGAATTGGCTTAAACAGCTTAAACATATAGTTTGAGACTGTGTCTCCTCAACTTTCAGTTTACTGGTGTGGCTACAGAATTTCTTTCCCCTATATTTCTCCCCCTCCATCAACTCCCAGCAGGATCTATGGAAGGTACATTCATAAGGTTGACAGTACACGTGCTTGCTTAGGTGAGCTTAGACTAGTCTTACCTGTTTCTTCGGCTTCGAGTGTGTGTTCTGGGAATGAGATCAAATCATAATCCTTGGATAAATGTTGCTAGTTTTGTTTGACAGCTTCATGTGTTGGATAGTTCAGGAATTCCTGAGATGGAGATGCTTTCTGCAGCTACACTCTTGGCAGAATTAAAAATGATCTCCAGGGGATGAGTCAGATGTGGACTTTGAGTCGCTCCTAAGACAAGTCAAGTTAATGAGTCGAGTCAACAAGCTTTTATTAGGCACCTACTGTGGTCAGACACTGATAAGCACTATGGATATAGAGAAAGAAAATCCTTTTTTTCCATATTCCTCCTAAAACAAACAAAGCAAAACAAAAACTAAAAAACCCAGTCTCTGTTCTCAAGGATTTCATAGTCTAATGGAGGAGACAACATGTAATTATGTACAGAAAACACATAAGTTGGAGGTAAGCAATGGAGGGATGATACTTGCATTAAAGGGGATCAGGAAGAACTTTTTTTTTTTTTTGCAGAAAATGGGATTTTATCTGGGACTTTATGGAAATGAGGGAACCTAGAAGAGGGAGATGAGCAGAAAGAGAATTCTAAGAATGGGGCAAAATCAGTGGAAAGACAGGTGCAGTTTGAGACAGTGCAAACGGAGAAGAAAGTGGAATCTGTCCAGAAATCCTACAAGTATCCCAGGAATCTTTAGCTCTTAGGAGAGTATAATAGAGGTGATATATAATAAGTTTTCTGTGTCTGTTTATGGCTATGAGTTCTTAAATCTCCTCGAAGTTTTTCCTATGTCCTTGGAAACTATATTTGGAGTGATGGGTTACTATTTCATGTTTTATTTATTAATGTGAGCTTATGAGTCCTTTGTATTTTAAGTATTTCTTTTGTGGGGGAGGAAATAAATAGCTTTCCTATACCCAATATAGGTAATGCTTTTGTGAAGATTCTAGATATAAGTGATACAATTTCCCCCAGGGATTCCAGGGAGGGGACATAATAAGCCAGAATGGGAAAAAAAAGTTTGATCCCCTCTCTCTGGGTCAGGCCCCTTACAGGACTGAAAATGTTTGTGAGGATCCAGAGGCTTTGGAGGTATGGTGGAAAGAGTGTTTGGAATTATGGGAGATAGGATTTCAAATTCCAGTTCTGATACTTGCTATTTGTGTGACTATGGGCAACTCTTAAAGCCTTAGTTTCTGCATCTGTAAAAGATGGATAATAATATACTCATTCTCCAAATTTCTTCCTCTTCTTGACAGCCAGCTCCCCATACTGGAGAGACCCTTGACGTGAGGCTCCTTTTTGTGATTAGTGATACCCTGGACTTTTCAGACTTTTATTTTTTTCCAGAGGCAATCTAGATTAAATGACTTGCTCAGGATCACAAGTTACTCACCAGACATCTTGAAGAATGTCAGTGAACAAAACTTTTTTTCCCCCTTCTTTTCTTGTCATATTTTTCTTAATCTTGTCACTTCCTAATAACTCTTATCCTGTCTCCTCCATAAAACATTTCCCTGTTTTTTCCATTCCTTTTTCTTTTTTTTACCCAGTAAACAAAAATCTATTTTTTCCTTTCTCCCCCACCTTGCTCTTTGGGAAAAAAATCCCTCCTACTCTTATAGCAAAGATCCATGTTTTGTTCAGTCATTTTCAGTCATATCCAACTCTTTGTGACCTCATCTGGAGCTCTTGGCAAAGATAGTTAAGTAGTTTGCCATTTCCTTCTCCAGATCATTTTACAGAGAAGGAAACTGAGGCAAACAGGATTAAGTGCCTTGCTTAGAGTCATATAGCTAGTAAGTATCTAAGGCTACCAGATTTGAATTCAGGAAGATGAATTATCCTAACTTCAGGCCTGGCACTCTATCCACTATTTTACTTACCTGCTCAACAAATATTCCTAGTCAAGAAAAATAAATTCTCACATTTATCATGTCTAAAAAACAAATGTCTTATTTTGTATTCTGATCCCATTGACTTTCTTTCAGGTGAGTAGCATGCTATCCTCTGTAATTGTGGTTGGTGATTGTGTTGAACAGGGTTCTTAAGTCTTTAAAAGGTGTTTGTCCTTATGATGCTGTAATTGTTTAAATTATTCTTCTATTTCTGCTCACTTCAGTTCATAAGTCTCCCTAGATTTCTCTGAACCCATCCCTTCCAACCTTTTTTCATAGTACTATAGTATGCTATTATATTTTTGCACCGTAATTTGTTTAGCCATTCCCTAACTGAAGGGCAACCACTTCGTTTAATATGATATTTCAATAAACACTTGTAAAGTGGGAATTATGATCCAAGTCCTATATCATAGGGTTAGTGTGACCACCAAAAGATATGGATGTAAAAGTTCTACTTTAATGCATTATTACATTATGAAAGATGCTGATTTTCCCCAGGTTGTAGAAATAGAGTATAAACTCTTTTTTTTTCCCAAGAAAGAAGGATTTCAAGTATGGGAGGTAATAGATTACGTTTCTACTGTCAGAGGACAAGTTCAGTTAAATTTGGAAAGACTCCCAACTAAAAAGTTTGCATTCTATATTGATTTTTTTTTGACCGTGATCACCTGTATACTAGACAAGAGAACAAAAAAACCCAACAATCTTGTGTATCCCTCTTTCATTTCTAAAGTGACAATGGTAGAGGGGTGAAAAAGAAGGCAGAGAATCTTAAAAAGCACAAAAAGTACAAAAATCTATCTTCAAACATTAATTTATCTTTTGGTACTTTTGATGTGTAATCTGTTAAGGTGACTTATTTCATGTAAAATAAACCAGAAGAAATTGCAGCTACATGGAAGGATGCTGCCTAAGTTTTCCTCAGAGGAGCAAATAAAGCAATTGAAAGAATTGGTTTAAAGCAGCATTGAAAGGCAAAAAGATTGGGCTGGTTGGTCATTTTGTTTTCCATTGCTAATAATGAGTGAGATAAGTAGGAAGATAATGACAGTTTTTACATGAATACCTCTTCTAGACCATGAAGAAGTAAGAAGATTCTCTCTGAGCTTCATAAGATTTTCCAGGTATTTATAACTTCACCTGGATACTTATAAAAGTGGGCACAGGGGAGGAAGATGAAAATACAATGATGGAAAATATGCTTTCTAGTCAAGAAATGAAAAGCATCTTCAGATTTATTCATACCCAGAAGCCTCATACTTCTACATCATAAATTCTTTCTTCTAGGAGAGAATTGGAAGAAACTGGACATGCTGCAAACTCCAAATCATGGAAAGTAGAATTGATTAGCATTTAGCAGATAGGAAACACCAGTTATAGACAAACCCATTATTTTAGATGCAGCTATCTGTGAGGTCCAGTTTCCTACTAGGTAGAGTAAGTCTGTAAAGTCCATAGGATTACTTTGACTTTTCCTCTCTCCTGATTTGTCAAATAAAATGGTAACTCCTGAGAGAATTCTTGCTGAAAGCCTTGAAGAATACATGGCCTCTCCCCTGCCCTTTCCCCTAGCCTCTCTCTACTTAAGGGTTTTTTCTTTTTGATTAAATCTATTATTTTTCAGTGTAGTTAACATTCCTCCAGTGAGGCAGTTTGACAGCTGTCCTGAAACATATTCTTAGATCAGGACTTCTTAACATTTTTTGGGGAGGGGAAGTATTATGGCAGTCTTGGTGAAACCTATGGAACCTTCCCAGGATAATGTTTTTAAATGCATAAAGTAAAATATATAGGATTACAAAGTGAAACTAATTATATTGAAATATAGTTATCAGAATAGGATACCTACTTCCTTTTCAGGTCTTTGAAGTGGGGCAGATATATCTCTCAATTAGTCCATGTTCAATTTAATTCCGCACTTGGAAGTGTTGTTAGGAAATGGTTTAGGATTATGTCCTTATTTAGAGAGCACAGCTTTCTAACAAGCAATGGAATTTTAAGCTCCTACTCCTGGGCTAGGAAAGGTTTCTGTCTCCTGTGTGGTTTTAATTACAATTTTATGCCTCAAACAAAAGGATATCAGATAAGGGACAGAGTTAACAACAGGTGTTGATGATCTTAGAAAAACTTGGAAAGACTTTCATGAAATAATGAAGAGTAAAATGAACAGAACTAAGAGAATGTTGTATACAGTAACAAGAAGACTGTTTTATTTATGAGTTTATGAGTGAATAACATTAACTACAAAGGATGTATGAAGGAAGATGCTGTCTCTATCCAGAGAGGGAACTGATAAATAGAAATATTTATAAAATGATTTCTTTTTTGTGTGTATACATACACACATTTATGTCTAATGGATAGGTATAAAAAGTAAATTTATACGATATTTAAAATTTACATTTTAAAAGAATGACAAGTTGTACACAATGGATTTGCAGTTTAATGTGTAATCACCTTTTTTCATACTATTATGAAAAAGCTTGTTTTATTCCATAAATTAAAAATAAAACAAATGAAATTAAAAAAATTAAACTTGGGAAAATGTATTTTTAATACAGGGGCAAGGCAAGGATCACCTATCATTTGTAGTGGCTCTTCCCCCCTCTTGGGATTCCTACTCATGTAGAGAACATCTAAAATAAAAGTACAGTCACACACCTCTCTGTAAGGTGAGAATACGTTTTAAAACCTTATTAACATAATAGAAATAAGTATGTCAATTTAGCATAATTAATTTCATTTTGTTTTATGCCTCTGTTGTGTGATGGAGCTGTTTTGGGTAAGGTATTTGTCAAACATTTAATAAGTATCAGTGTGCAGTGTATTGGATTTTTTAAATTAATTTTATAATTATAACATTTCTTTTGACAGTACATATGCCTGGATAATTTTTTTTACAACATTATCCCTTGCACTTAGTTCTGTTCCGAATTTTCCCCTCCTTCCCTCCACCCCCTCTCCTAGATGGCAGGCAGTCCCATACATGTTAAATGTGTTATAGTATATCCTAGATACAGTATATGTGTACAGAACCGAATTTTTTTGTTGCACAGGAAGAATTGGATTCAGAAGGTGAAAATAACCTGGGAAGAAAAACAAAAGTGCAAACAGTTTGAGTGTATTGGATATTAGGAGAGAACTGGCTCTTTCACCTTTGGGGTCCACCTTCACCCACTTTTCACCTGTGACTCCAAAAAATTATAGCATACGCAGTGATCACACCTCCGTAAATCATCTTGACAGATGCATTAAATCAGGTGGAGGGTAACTAACAGACTTCAGACCCATTGGTGAGTTAGGGGTATGTTTATCCTAAGCATGTGAAGACTTTCCCAGTGGAATGGGTAGATGAGAACAATTTGTTTCAATGGTCATGAAGGCAGCTGAAGTAGGCATTGTGAAGTGCTTAGAATTGGGTCAGACATTAAAGATACCAAGGTCATTCACTGAATCCTGGACCATTTCCACTCATCTTGACTTTGTCTTGTCACTTGACTTGGTGTCTTAAATCCAATTCACTAGCAAGTCAGGATATCACCTGTGAAGTCATTGGTCCTCTTTGAAAATGAAGGTCCTCTTATATTTTTAAACAATTATAAATATATCGCTCCATTAGTCCGGATGACCAATAAAAATGTTATAAACTACTTACTCAATAATGTTGAAGTACCAGTCACATTATGAGATAAACAACTTAGAAACACCCAAAGTTAAAAGTGTAAAAAAATCTACCCCAAACCATCAGCCTGCTCCTAGGAAATGATTAGAGCTTGCACCTAGGTTCTCCACCACTTGAGATTAAAGCATATTTGTTAGGTTGAAGGCAGGGTTGATTAACAGGAACTTGCCAGAGGAAAATACAGGGTCTCTGGATGGACAGAGACAGAATCTTATGGAATCCCTTAAGAAAGAAACCTATTGAAACCTCTAAAATGTCAGAGTTTGTTCTTATAGGATATTATTCACACAATTTGATTAATGAAAACAGGCACTGCGAAATCTTCTTCTAGTGTTTCTATCTACCAGATGGCATAAGTAATAGTAAATCCTCACTCTACCTAACAATTTATCTATTTCAAAGTTATCTTTCATGGTCTCAACAAGACTTCAGATGGAGTAAACTCAGGCTGCCCTTGGTGATGATGCTACCAAGGGGCGTCCACCATCTCTTCCTCTTCTCTTGCTAGCATCCAACTGTCTCTCATAAGTGAAAATCTCTATCCAACCTTCTTTCTTAGTGCTGATCTCCAATTAATTTCTTCTTTTCCAAATTCCAGAATTCTTGTGACAGTCAATGCTTTGTCAGAAGTTGTTAAAAGAAAAAAAAGAAAACCAAAACAACAATTTTACTGGTTAAGAATCTGTCTTAGGAGAGTTAACTAAGGGAGCTGAGAAAGTAAATAACTTGTCTAGGGCCTTGTAGTTAATGTGTTAGAGATGGGACTTGAACCCATGGGAGTCAAATTCACTATACCAGGACTGCCTCTCTTCAGGTATGACTGGTAAATGGCAGGAATTACTAACAGGTTGGATTGATAAAAATAATGTTGGTAGTTATTTACATGGCATTCTCAAATACTTAAGAAAATATAATCATGGAGCAATTGGGATGTTTTCAGCTACTGAACAAATAGGGATTTCTCCTTCAGATGAGTGTGATTTAGTTCAATGAATCAATAAGCATTTATTAAATCTCACTATGTGCTCAAAGGCAAAAACACCTTACCTTCAACAACCTGCTCACATTCAAATAGGGGAAACAACATGCAAATGATTGTTTACACATATTATGTTTACAAGATAAATTAGAAATATTCTCAGAAGTCAGGCATTAATGTGGAGGAGGACTAAGAAAAGTCCTGCATCTCTTGCAGAAGATAGGGATTTAATTGAGATTTGACAGAAGCTAGGGAATCCAGGAGGTAAAAAAAGATGGAAGAGTATTCCAGGCATGGAAAGACAGCCAGAGAAAAGGTATAAAGTTAGGAAATGGCCAATGTCCTTGGCCTGTAGAGTTGAACCTGAGTATTAAAATTTGACTACACTGGAAAGGTGGGAAGGGGCCATTTGAGAAGAGCTTTAAAATATAACAGAGTAATAAGGGAAGAAGCAAGTATTTGTGAGGCAGAAGGTTGGCAGTGATAGGGGTAAAGGAAAATGCCTTTAGTCTGGCACCATATTGCTTGATTAGTGAACCATAGAAAATGTAGTTTCCTGCAAGATAGAAAATACAATGAAAAAGATCACAGACCCCAGAGTCAGGAGAACTGGTTTCGAATTCCACTTCTGTGTTGGCTACGTTTGTGATTTTGGGGCAAGTCAGTCAAGTCATCTGGAACTCTGTTTTCTCATCTATAAAATGAGGGGGTTGAAATATATGACCTTTGAAGGCCCCTTTTATTCTAATTCTGTGGTCCTATGACTTTTCCTCTTTGGTTTTCAAAGACTATACAAGAAGAGAGAAAGTTTTGCATAAGGAGAAAGCTTTTTCCTTTCCTGAGAGCAGTGCATGATGGCATATACTTGGGTTGGACTGTAGGAAGACCAATGATGAAGCTCAAGGGCTTACAGGATTTTCTGCTACTAATACAGAACTGCTAAAAGAGCTAAATGAGATAATTTGAGGGTAGCAGGCAGAAGATCTTTCCTATTCATACTGTAAATGACTAGGGATATGTATATGTGTGTGTGTGTCTGTGTGTGTGTACACATAATATACACATACTTATATATACAATATATCTATTGTGTAGATATACATACATAAGACATGTATATAGATAATGTATTTATGATATATCAATGTATTTATAATATGGAATATAAAGGAATATGTTTGTATTAGAAATACATATAACATATATAAAAACTATACATACACATATATATTGTCTACTTTTTTATATGATCAATCTTTAATATATGATGCCAGTCATATGCCCAATCTCTTCTTCTTTAGGGTATACATTGCCTATTGCTTTAATTAATTCTCATATGGTGTATTCTTGACCCTCCTTGTCACACTCTTCAAGATGTTCTCCAATGTTCTTTTTATTGTATCATATAACTCACATTTTATTGTATCATATACACTCACATATGTAACAGATATTTATGTATACACATACACATATATTTTTGGCAGGTTTCTTTTTTGGAGAATGTTTCTTTAATCACTAGATTTCAGAGTCGGTTTTCTTTTAACTTTCCTTTAATTTTGTAAACTTCACTTTTAGAAAGAATAAAGATGAATGGGTAAGATCGTGAACAAGGTTTTTACCTACATTTTAATTTCTATAAAACCTCTTATGCATGTATATCACCTCCTTAGGGATACATGATGGAAGGACCTTTTCCCCTCTCTTTATTCTGAGCAAATGTAGACATCCTCTAACTGCTTTGTTCATAATAACTCTTTTAATTGGCTATTGTGTTGGTCCTGAATGTCCTGAATGATATTGGGTAGTGATTTCCCCATATTTCTGGGTAGGGTTAAGAACCAAAGAAGTTAAATGAGATCCCTGCATCTCATTTTTCTAAGTGAACCTGGATTTTTTAAAAATATGTTTAACCAACACAAAATAGATGCAGCAATGAGGAAGCCAAAAGAACCCAGAAATTACTTCAGCCGGTCATTTGTCTCCTTGTCAAAGAGAGAGAGAGAAAGAGAGAGAGGTGGGGGGAAGGGAGGGAAATGAGGGAGGGAAGACAGGAGAGAGAGAAAGAAGGAGAGAGAGAGATGACATACAAGAATAACTCTGGCTTCAAGTAAAAAGCTTATTTGTAAAACACTGCAGAAGATGATGATGAAAAATGAGCAGTATCAGTTCACAAAATAGTGAAAAACAGTTGGAGAGAAAGCATACTTGCTGAGGACTTGACAAGAAACAAGACAGATTTTCTTGCTATTATAAAAAGAGCACTACCTTATAAGAAGGTTCAAATTTTGTTGCTGATGCTTATTACCCATGTGACTTTTGGTAAGCCCTTCAACCCTTTTGTGCTTCAGTTTCCTATAAATGAAGGGTTTGGGTCTTCTGAGGGCCCTTCCATCTTTGAATCTCTGATCTTCTGATCCTTCCTGAGAGCATTCTTCAATAAAAACCAATAGAATCACTAACAGTTGCAGATTTTCTGTATCAGAAGGGATCTTAGAAGTCATTGTCTAAGATACACAATTAAACAAGATTCCTTCATGACATGGTTCAGAACCAACCTTTTGTTGACCGTCTCTAGTGAGGGGGAACTCATTTGCTTGCTCTACTTGTGGGAAGCTTTAGTTTTTAGGAAGTTGTTTTATATATCAAGCCTGGCTCTGTCTGTTGGTAATTTTCACCCATTGCCCCTAGAGCTGCCCTTTGGACAAATAAGACTAATCTTTCATATGATCATCCCCTAAATATTGTATGAAAACATCCCATAGCTCCTCTTCTCTAGGTGAAACATTGCCTATTCCTTTGACTAATTCTCTTATGATATATTCTTGACTATTTTTTTCAACCTGCTCAGAATGTTCTTCAGTTTATTAATGTAATTCTAATATCTGGCACCCAGTATTCTGGATAGTCATTTGTCATTTCTTTGATATTATGTTGTAGAACTGTGCCAGGAAGTTCCCTCACCACATTCTTCCCTTTTTAGAAAATAAAAGCATTTCTTCTTCCTTAGTTCTGGAGTACTTGTCTGGTTCTTTACACTCTTTCAGATATTACTGGAAGTGGTTCAGCAACCACATCTGTAGGTTCTCTCAATAACTTGGGATGGAGTTCACCTGTATCTTAAATTCTTCACTAGGTCCTTTTTGACTATTCCCCCTTTCTCTTTTCCCTGGACCAGTCTCTGTTGTTTAATTTTTTTCTTCTGTTCCTTCTGGTCCAAAGGTCATTCTCTTCAGAGGAAAAAAAAAAAAGAATTAAAATGAAATTTGATCATTTCTACCTTTTCTATTGTGTGTAAAGCAGTGTGTAAACCTCTCAATGCTATAAATGTAGCTATTATTATGCATTATCATCATCCCATTCATCCAGAACAGAGGTTCTATCATTTCTTTGGATATCCTCTTTTTTACATCAATGAAATTACAGGGTTAGTTCCTGTCCCTTATCCTTATCTTGTCTTTTATCTAAAACAGCTTAAAAATTCTTTTTGTTCTCCTTAACTTTCCTCACCAGCCTCAGTTCATTTTGAACTCAAGATGCTATTCTTGCAGAAAAAAGCATGCCATTCTTTTATATTCATCCTCTGTCACCTATTTTTGCTTTTATTTTCTGTACTTGTCTTTTTAAAATCTGTTGGTTGATGAGTTCCCTATGCATACCTATCAATCTCGTTAGACAATTTCCCCCTTTTCTCCTTGAAATTGTTTCTTTTTGTGTTTTCACAAAGGCTTCTCAAGCCTCCTGGGTTGAAATCTTTTGCAGAATTTTAGTACATGGGATTTTTCCTATCTTTTCTCTGAATCCTTTAAAATCTGTACTCCCCAAGTCTAGGCTACATATTGCACTATGGCCAACTTTCTTTGTCTCTGTTACAAATTCTATGATCGAGGTCTAACTTCCTGGAAGGACAAAGAACATATTATATAAAACCAAGCAGATCTACTCCTATTTTTAAGAGTAATCTATTATTATTCTCAGTGAGAATGAGAACCCATCACATTTAGACTATAACACCTCCATACCTGCTGTATTGTATGATAGAGTGGCAATGGAATTGAATTATGAAGATGAAGCTGGGAAAAGCAGTTGAATCTGATCAAATTCATAGAGAAAAAAATCCATGCTGGAGGCAACATACTTTTCCAGGTGCTAAGGCACCGATTTTCAATATATCTCAAAGAAGGAAAGAATAAAAATAAATGGAAAAGATTATGGACAATATTTTAACCTGAATTTTAGTTTTCTGTAAAATCTCTATGAGAACAGTCTGGGTATGTAGATCACCTCTTTGGGGATATATGATGAAGGGACCCTCCCCATTACTCTGAGCAAGTACAGACATCCTACAACTACTAGACATCCTATTTCCCATCACAACTCTTTTAATTGACTGTTGAGCTGGAATTTGATGTATATACTAAAATGGGTGGTGGTGGGGCCCCTTGGCTGTAAAAGTCCTGGGAAATTATTTGCCTAATCAACTTCAGGAATAATAAGCTGAAAGCTAGGTACAACCTCTCACTGCTTGAATTCTATAAGTTGATAATTGTGTGTGGTTTTGAATGATGTTATAAATATCCAAATGGCCTTTGGCAAAAAAGGTTCTCCACCCCTGCACTAAAGGGACAATCCTCTCTGGTATATTCTTCTTTCTGACTTTAAGGTGTAGAGTTGACTTTGGAAGGTCATTCCCCCAACCAGTCTCAAGTTACCATAAATTCATGGTTTTCTCAACAAGACATTGTCTGGGATGAGCTACCTCTTATTTGTGTTTTCTTTCCTTTAGTTCAGAACTTTCTGAAATCTTGAGAGAGGATATATATCTTGCCCTTTCTGGGAATCCAAGCAAAGGACAACAGATCAGCGAGAGAAGGGCTCTAGAGGGATCGGATTGCCTGCATAGATAACATGGGAGGTGGTTTGATATGGGTTAATTGGTGGTACTCAGTGATTGAAATGTGAAGTAGTTATTGAGCAGTCCTGTTGTAAATGTGCCAATGAGTTGTGAATACCAACCTCTTAGATGATTATAATTATTCTGTGATTATTGTTTTGCATTCTTTCTCTGGTTTGGGAATAAGCCCACCTGTTCCAATTCCTAATTAATGCTTTTACTCTGGTTTCCTTTTTATTTCTTCTCCCTCCTGCTGGGGAGGACTCCTTGGGTAAGAGGTAAAAGGAGAATAATTCCTTTGGAATCTGAAATGGGGGCAGAATTGAAGTACTGGTAACTGATAATGTTAGAGCAATGAATCCATTGTACCCTTTGTGAGGGCAGATAAAGGACAGGGGCTGGCAAAGGCATGTGGTCTCAGTCTAGCACTACCTGTATAGCTGTGGTGCTAGACATACAGAAATGGTGTGAAAGGGAAAAAAAGTGAAATTGGAACAAGCAGGTTTTCACTGATAATTTCTATAGCAGACTACATTTTTATTGACATTGCTGAGAGTTTTGGAGAATATAATTCTGTTTTGTGATTTCTTTATTGATTTATATAAAGAGAACTTGTCTCTGTAAAATAAAAATACAACCTTCAAGGTTCCCCTCACATAGAATGCTTCCCTATATACTCATTAAAATAATACAAGTCTCCAATAGGTCTGACTAGGATGATAATTTTTTTTTAGAGCAATCAGTTGACTATTGATATCAAGTAAAATGAAACGCACTTTGGGCCTGGAAGATAGTCTGTGTAGAGACCAAACAGAAGTATTCAATGTGGATGGTGTGGTTTTTCCAAGTCCTCCTATTCATAGATCATTATGCATTATGTATAAACCACATTGTTCCAAAATATGATAAACCTGGGGAAATTGAGTTTATCCATCTGGAGAGAGAATGACACAAAACTACACAGTGAGTTGTTCATTTGGTGCAGCAGTACTTGAATGGATGTTGCAGATAACAAATGATCTTACTCTGTTCTTTTTTAACAAGTTACTTCCTGGCTATTTCCAAACCATGCCATCTGCATTTTGGATATCTTTCTTATTATCATCCTACTGGAAGATTCTGCCCTTGGGATCCTGGACTCTAATAGTAAGTGAGCTTTATACCCAAAACAAGGACTTCATTTCACTTTCCAGATATTTCCAAATCAGACTTCTTTGAACATCTCCCCCAATCCTATTTCTAGCTTCCCTTTATGTGTCAGCATTTTCATCAATGGGACAAATACTATTTGCTTATATTTATATTCTCAGTGTTTATCATAATGCCTGATATATAATAAGTATTTAGGCATCTAAGTAGTACCATAGTGAGCAGAATGCTGGATCTAGGTCAATAAGACTTGTCTTCTTGAGTTCAAGTACAGCTTCAGATACTTACTAGCTGAGTGATCATGGGTAAATTGCTTAACCTTGTTTAGCTCAGTTTCTTCATCTGTAAAATGAATTGGAGAAGGCAGAGAAGAATTCCAATAACTTTGCCAAGAAAACTCCAAATAAGGTCACAAAGTCAGTTATAACAACAAAAATGTTAAATTTATGAAAATACATGGACTAAAATTCCAGTTTAAAACATGGATAGGTTGTAATCTGCACTAATGAATAGAACAATCACTTTAGTTAAATCATAGAGTGCTGTATCATAGAAACTCCATGTAGTATGTATGTGGATACAATATGTAGTAGATAAAAGAGCTGATCCTAGTGGAAGTTAGGAAATCCTAGATTCAAGTCTGTCTCTAACAACCAATGGCTGTGTGACCTTGGGCACATCCCAGATTAATAATACTTAGGGGTTGGGACAGACATAATTCTATCCTATGTATTTGTCTGTCTGTCTGTCTGTCTATCTATCTCTGCATCTCTCTCCCTACATATTTTTTTCTTCTTCTCTATATCTATTTATCTCTGTCTGTCTGTCTTTCTCTGTTTCTGTCTTTTTCTCTTTCACAGATATCCAATGGGAAAAAAGACAGAATCTGAGATATTCTCATTCAGGATATGCCTTTATAAGATGACTTTGGAAAGTGATAGTGTAGTAAAGTGGAAAGAGAACCTATAGGTGCCTAGCTTTGAATCCCAGCTCCACTACTTTACTGCCTGTGTGATCTTGAGCTAGTCACTTTGCCTCTAAGATGGATCTTTGTTTCTTCATCTGGAAAATGAAGGGAGTAGCTTAGATAATCTCCAAGGTCCTTTCCAGCTATAACCTATGCTCATTATGGTCTTAATGGAGAAAGAATTGCTATTTGCTATTTTGTTTTTTTCCCCCTAATAAAAGAGTCTTTCCTTAAATCCACATTGTCATATAAATCTCTGTATTCTGTGGAAAACAGCCTGTTCTCAATGCAATTAACCCTTGATTATTTACTGAACTCATTATGCAATTCTTTCTAACGTCACTTAGGAAGAGGCCATGTTTCACCATTCATCCTCAGGGCTAATTTGGTATCCCTCCCTTCCATCCTTTCCCTTCTCCCCTATTTAAGATAGAATTTGATTCTGACAATTATAAAAGCACAGAAACTGTGAGATACCATTGTTATCTTTGTTCTGGTTGCATTTTCATGCAGTGATATTATATGCTGGGCACATCACACCTGCATTCAGTACGCAGGGCTGGCTTCCTGTTTAGTATTAGGAAGCTCTGGTTTTAATCTATAATGCCCTTTTCACTCCTCTCCAGATAGAATTAAAGTAAATTTTCTAGGGATGGGCTGGGGGGAGCAAACTCCACTGAGTTTGAATTTTTAGCTTCCAGGCTTCTCTCTGAGGCAGTAGGGACTAATTCCCATGATGCTAGGCAATATAGCAGGACTTTAGTAATTTTTTCTATTACTGTCCCACCCGAATTGCTACAAAAATTTTACCCCATGGTTACTAAGTATTTGTATGCTTACCCTGTATTTACTTGCCATAAAGATGCTATGGTAGAAATGTAGAGTGCTGCTTCTTTAAACTGAAGCACTGGTGGTTGTGGAGTAGGATTGCTATGTCCCACATTCCCTTGATGTAGCATCATTATCTGTAAGAATCTTAAACAAAAAAGAAAAAAAAATAGCTGTGTGTATAGGGAGAATAACCTGTAACAATAAGCTTAAGCTTACACAGCATGTCTCTAATATAGTCCCATGTTGAGGAGCAGGGAGATGGCTAACATGCTTTAGCCATTAATTGTCTTGCATGGAAAAAACTACCTAAGCTCACAATAACATTCCATTGATGAATAAATGGATGGAAAAACATTATTAAGTGACTACTATAAATCAGGCACTGTACTAGAACCTGGGGATACAAATTTAAAAAATTATAAACTATCTACCCTCAAGGTGCTTACATTCTAATATAGGGAGAAGAAACCCACAGGGAATTAAGGCAAATCTCCTTTTTTGTGCAATATATTTTTCCTGATTCCATTCTGGCTCATTCATGGATCATTACTGAGGCTTCTTTTCCCCTCCTCCTCAGCCTGCTTGGGTAACTCTGAGAACTTAGAAATTCTGATTTAATTTGGTATGGTTTCTTATTAACTCTACTGGATCCAAATTTTTGATTTGGTCAAGGTGTAATTGACCCTAATTCGCTGCCCCCTCCTCCCCTTATTATAGTGATGGAGTCACTACTGTAAAGGTAGGAATTTTGACACTATGATTCTAAATTGTTTCAAAATTATTGACCTCCATTATTTCATCTGATTCTCATGATTACTCTATTAGATAGATATACAATGTAAGGGTCGACAGCCTCATTTTGTAGATGGGGAAACAGGAGCAAGAAGATTAAGTTTATTTACAAGAAGGTGACTCACTCCCATAGCTGGAGAAAAGCCAGAACTGGCTCTCAGTTCAGGTCTTCTGACACCCAATCAGGGATCTTTCCACTTCATGAAGCTCTACCTTATTTCTTTGGGATTGTTTAGCAATGATTTTATCTGATTGCTACAAGATAGACTAGATGACATTTTTCTTGAACTCTGTGTATGTGGATCCAGAAGGAATGATTCTTTCCCCTTTGCATTCTTGTGTTTTCTGATTCATGGAGAATTGGGGTCAATATGACCTCCTTGTAGTTTGCTTCCAAGGCTATAAAGAACGAACTTATGTTCATATTCCAAATTATGAATTAAAAGTATGTCTTCCCCTTAAGGTTCATTGGGCAGATGTTGCTTAGCAGAGATGAGTCTCAGGAAGCCCTTTGGCTCCTAATAAATTACTTTTGTGCTTTTATATTAAGATATCCCTCTCAGCACCTCCTTTTAATTCTGTTGCTTTCTTACTCCACAATCCAGTACATCAATAATTCACTTTATACAAGTGTGGTGAACCTTTCAAGAAGAAAACAGCAGACTATGCTCTGGGAAATTTATCAGTAAGATACTTATGTTTATCATCTGTGTTCATACAGTACCTGGGGCAATTCTTCTCATATGTTGGCTCCCAGTAAGGCCACCTAAGATTTAAGGCATTCTGTGGGTTCAACAGTCACTCAAACCATAATTCATAAATCCCTATAAATATGTTTAATTTTTACCAGGTAGTTAATGGTCACATTAGGTTAAAACAAAAGACTTTTAAGCAAATAGAATAATAAATATAGAAATAATACAAAATCTTGTTATATACACATGGGAGAGTTGCTATGGTACAAGTTACAGGTTTCGTACATAAAGACAATGTGTGACCATGTAACACAAATTCAGGGGACACACATGGGGGACTTATGTGGCAGCTAAAGTTGCTGATGTCATCATATTGTTCTTGTTCTTTGTGGCTCTCTATTGGGTGCTTTGTTTCTACAAGGTAACACATCTCTTCTCTTTGTTGGGTATGGAGTTGATTGTCTCTGGACATCTCTGATGGTGCCGTACTGATAGAGCTCTCTGCTACCAGCTTTTGGTATTTAGATCTTCATGGATATTTGCTAACTTAAAGTGACCTAGTGACTTTGTCTCTACCTGACAAAGGCAGGCTAACAGTGCCCTAGTCAATAGCTAAGGTTATGGGCCACCACACCTAGGTTGTATGCTAAATTCTTATTATAATCAATACTAGTGACTTCTAAAATTTCTTTTTCTATCTAATTGCCTTCCTTTTCTTCCTCTTTCCATCCTTGACTTTTTACTCTTCCTTTCTTTTTAATTCATCTTCACAATCTACCCTTTGATGTTGGAATTTATTTTTCTGTGACTACTCCTTTATCTATCTTATTATCCTTCTTCTTTCTTAAATCTCCCTCTTCCTGTCCCAATCCATTTATTTCCCTATTGAGTTTAATGCATTCCTATGCCAGTCTTTTTCAGGGTGTTTATATGTCAATGTTTGTCTCCTCATAAGACCATCAAAAGATAATGAAACTCTTCTAGATTCCTCAGGATCTAAGTATAAAGGACTAAGAGCTCTTTTTTTTCCCCCCACTGAAAGCTTATTCCCACAAAGTAAAGAAATACGGGTGAATGTGAGACCCTAGGCTATGGATTTTCATATCAGTTCAAGATAAAATTATCTCCAGCTAGCTTTGCTCAAGGCATCTTAAAAAAAAAAAAAAAAAAAAAAGAAAAGAAAAGAAAAAAAGGATGAGTTGGAATAGTGGTATATGCTTCCAATACTGTTTCTGAGGAGACTGAGACTTGTGGGTAGTCTGTACTATGATAGTGCTAAAGCCAATTAGATGTCTTTACAGGAGATGTCAGACACACTGCTCCTTATACAACACTCCTCAGGGAGGCTGGATAAACATTAAATATATTTGGGAAATGTATAATGACAAAAATCTATTAGAACCTAGATAATGTTAATTTGTGGTTTTCTAAATAAATACAAGGCTCAAATGGATTAATTTCTATTTGAGTTTGATACCACTGGCCTATCTGATGGCCTAGCACCAAAATGGTAAGTTTCTATAAGTGGGAGAACTACCAGGATGTCTAAAGAGGGGTCAGGCAGGTAGGAAAAGTGGAGTAAATTAAAGATTTTGTACAGATAATTCCTGGAATTAGATTGTAAATATCCATATAGTTCCAACTTGGGTGAAATAGGGAGATCCAGGCTCAAAAAAAAATGAAGAGGGAAGATTAGATTTGGGGGAAACTGTTGGGAAATTTAAACAGAAAAGCAAAACTAAAGATGTGAACAGATGTCTATCACAAAAGTAGTCATGAAACCAATATAAGATTTGGACTTTGTAAGCAACTTTATTATTGTCTTTCTAGGGTTCAAAATAATCAATTTCACAAGTCCAATATTGGAGAATCATGGACAGATATAACTTTTTCTACAAAAGTTCTGGGAGCAAGCTCAATATAAGCCAAATGTGTCATATAATAGCCAAGAAAACTAAAGCAATCTTTGGTTACATTAATAGAAACATGATGTCCAGGGTTGGAAATATGATAAATCCTCTGTACTCTAATCACATCTGTAAGGAAAGATAATCAAGATGATTAAGAGCTATTATAGGAGAAATATATTCTTTTAGAATTCAATCTACCTACCACAATGCAGAAATTATAGAGATAAAAACCTAGGTTTTATTAGGCTTAAGCACAGGCTAGAGAAGAAGAAACATAATTTCTGAAGAGAGATTAAGCTTTTCTGGCAAGCTTTTATAGATAAAATTATGTCAGAAAGAGAGAACTAATTCTTTTACATTTTGTAATCTCACATATTCTTTAAACTATAAAAGTTTTTCTTAAAACATATTGACAATCCCTTGTTTTCTTCAATGACATAAAAGTTGAGCAAATTTAGTTAAGCAGAATCATAGCCTCATCCGTTGCCTAAGGAAACATACCTAGTAAAACAGACTCTATAAATAAACTAAATCAGGTTACAGAGTTAAACATTAAATTTGCAAAATCCTGCAATTATGAAATTAAAAGGCTACATTTTAAAGAAGTCATAGTGGCCTAATTGAGAGGAAGGGATTTGCATGTTTTGAAGACTTGGGACCAGAGAAACTCTTAGATAAATAAAATATTTTAGAGACGCTTTAAAGATTTTGTATTCACTCTATCCTCTTATTTGTGTTCATATATCAGGAATGTCAAAATCTTCCATTTTTACTATCACTCTATGAATCAGGTTTTGGTCATGTGAAATTAATATTAACAGAAGACAGGCTTTTAGTTAATTAAAAGTTGTAGGAGGAATGTCCCTGGGACCTGAAAAGTAAAGATTAATAAAATGAAGCAAAAAGATGCCCATAACAGGGCCTTGAGGTCATGCCATATGAACATAAATTGAAGGAACATTCTCTATAATATACACTGCTACCAAACTATTATTCCTAAAGTATGTGTATATACATATATATATATATGTATATATATATATATATATATATATACATATATATATATATATGTATATACACATACTTTAGGAATAATATATATATATATCTGACCATATCATTTTCTTGCTCAAGACTCTCTAATAGCTACTTAATGCTTCCAATATAAAATACAAATTTCTTTTTTCACATTTAAATACCCAAATAATCTGGTTGCAGTTTCTCTTTCTGGGCTTACTAAACATTACTCCTCACTGTACACTTTAGGGTCTAGCTAAATTGAACTATTTGCTGTTCTTCTGACAGCTAGGTACCATACCATATAGAATGCAAGGCTTGGAATCAGAAAGACTTGAGTCTGAATTTTATCTTGGACATTCACTAAATGCCCCTGGGCAAGTCCCTTTAACCTCCCTGTGACTCAGTTTCCCCAGTTGTAAAATGGGAAATCAACCTCATAGAGTTTGTGAGAATCAAATGATTTAATGTAATGCAAATCTTATCCTGCTAAATAAATTCTATTAATTTTGTTATAAGTGCTATTATTATTATCCTTATATATATGATCTTACATATCTTCTGCTCATACCTTTGCACTACCTGTACTACATGCCTGAAAAATACTCCCTCTTCAAATTGATCCTTAGAATGCATGTGCAAACATGGCTTTCATCATACTGCCTTTTTTCATCCTCCAATTTCTAGTGTCTTTCCCCCCCCCGGCCCCATTATATTGCTCTTACTTTATATACATTTCATTTTCTCTCATACAAGTTTGCTATAATAACCTAATACATATGCATATGTTGTTTTCCCTGATAGAATGCAAGCTCTTTGAGGGCAGAGAAGGTTTTATTTTTTTCTCTCTAGTTTTAGGGTCTAAGATAGTGTATGGCATATACTTAGATGCTTGTTAACTTGAACTGAATTGGGTTCAAGACCTAATTGTGCCATTTACTTGCTGTGTAACTTTGGATAAGTCTTTTAGCTTATATCTATATATCTATATCTATAGATCGATCTATATATATTATATAGATAGTTCTGTACCTCAGTGTTCTTATTTGTAAAAGGCAGTGGTGGTATTTTGGATTAGGAAATCTCTAAAATGCTTTCACCTCTGATAACCTATGATTCTACGGACTTGCTTTTATGGTTGAATGTAGACTTGCTCTCACATTAAGAAGAATTTCACATACTTTCTCCTAGAAATATATAGTCTTTCCTGTATAGGTGATAAACCACTTACCAACAGAAAGGAGACCATTTGATCCTTTCCAAGAGCTTTTATTTAGTCCCCTCAGTGGACCACCTATAATCTCTCCCATCTTTGGAATTTATATTTTTTCCTCCCCTTTCTCCTCATCTTTCATCCTTCAATCTTTCCAGATGCCTCAGAGTCTGGGTGGGCTGCTTCATTTTCACATAGGCCACTCTTTCCTACCTCCCCTGCCTTCCAGATCCATTCTACCACAGGGATTCTATTTTCAATGAATTAATGTGTGTGTGAGTGTGTGTGGGTACACTTACCTATGACTGAGTGACTTATTATTATTGTTTTTTTAAAACATGGTTTCTATCTAGCCTGTGGAAGAATATTTTTTTTTCCTTGAGTGGGGGGAGAAGAGAGATCCTTGGTTTTTGGAGGATGCTTTCTAAAAGGAGGAAGAACTCAAGGGAGAAATGAAGATCTGGTTTTATTTGGATATAGTGGAGTGAAGGAACAAAGTTGGTCAGGGAATGTGGAAACATTTCAACAGCTGAGTCCTGCTGGCCTGTCCAAGTATGTCCCTAGAGAAGTGGTCCCATCCTGGAGTCTCTGAAATTAAACTGCAAGAGAAACAACTGAGATGGTATCTCAGAAGTCAATTCTAAGTCTTTTGAGTGATCTCTGGATGATGAAATAAAGAGGCAGTGGGGTGAAACAGAGCAATGAATTTGATGTCAGAAAATCTGGGTTCAAATATTTCTTGATGCTTGCTACTTGTATGATTTATTTTCCCTGGCCCTTAGGTACCTCATTTTTAAAAGAAGGAGTTGGAATAGATGGCCTCCACAGTTTCTTTTGGTCAAGTGCACAGAGTGCTGGGTTTGGAGTTAGGAAGATTCATCTTTCTGACTTCAGATCTGGCTACAGTTTCTAGCTGTGTGACCCTGGGAAAGCCACACTTAACTCTGTTTCCCTCAGTTTCCTCATCTGTAAAATAAGAAAGAGAAGGAAATGTCTAACCACTTCAGTATCTCCGCCAAAGGGGTCACAAATGATTGAACAACAGCAACAAGGATCTCTTCTACATTTTAGATTTATGATCTATGACTAATGGTTCTTTTCTGCATGAAGAACAAGTTGAATGTGGTAGACAGAACACTTCATCTGGAGCCCAATTTCTAATCCCAGCTTTACTCTCTGTGCCATTTTAGGCAAGTTTTATTACTTCTGTTGGCCTTTGCTTCCTTATCTATGAAATGAGGTGCTTAGATTTTAGCAGGACTTAAACTTTTCTATTTGCATCTCCTTTTCATCTGAGACATTTTTATATGACCCCAGGTATATAAAATAAGTATACAAATCAAACATTTATAGATAATAAATCATAATTTCATGGCTCTACATTTCGTTACGAGATCTCATATGGGATCATGAATGATAGTTTAAGAAGCAGAGGACTGAAGGACCTCTAAGATCTTTTTTACCTCTACATGCTGAGAACTTTCTGTCTCCTCTTTTGAGAAAGATTGGGTTAGAAGAAATTTCTCCTCTCCATTCACTGTTTAAATGTGTGCTCTTTATAGAAAGAATATAGAAAATAAAAGAAAATAGAATAGAAAGAAAAAAATAGGAAGGAATATGTAGAAACAAATGGACTTTTGGAGTCTATTTAAATTTTAAATTAATTTTAATTTAAATAAATTAATTTATTTTACTTAAAATAATTAAGAGATTTTTCCAAATGAGGAATTTAAAGAATATGATATTTTGTAACATATGATACTTTTACAAAATAAAATTATAAAGAAGTATAAAAAGGCAGAGATACTAAACATTCTTTGCAGAATACAATGCAACAAAAATTGTAATCACTGTAGGAAACAAGCATAGAAGAACAAGAAATTTAATAATGACATCTTGAATAATGAATGGATCAGAGAATAACTCATAAGTACAATAAGCACATATGCAAAAGAAAACCATTATGAAGAGAAATATACTGAAATTTTTTGGATGTAGCTAAGGCACTCTTCCAATGCTTGTGAGAATGTAAGCTCCTTAACAGGGACTAATTTGTTTTTGTATTTGTACTTAACATCTTGTGATGTATATATATAGTAGATATTTAATAAATCTTGGTAGAATGAATGAATGAAACAGTATTCAGAAGATACATTTTAAGATCTATGTTTATAATAGAAAAAGAGAAGCCTCATAAACTGAGCATATAATTTTTAAAAAGCCTAGGGAGTAAACAAAGGAACAAATCCAAAGTAAGCATAAAAAAGTTTCAAAATTAGAAAACAAACAATGGTAAATATTGTAGAAATAATAAGCAAAAATAAGGTACTTGTTTTTGGAAAAATCAAATAAAATGCCTAAGTCTGATTTTTAAATAAAAGAAGAAAACTAAATTATCAAGATAAAAATGAATGAGATGAATTAACAATAAAGAGGAAATTAAAGAGTCTACACTGTAAAATTAAATGTTATCACAATGGTAAATTAAAAGGAAATGGCTCATTTCTTTCTTTCTATTTCTCAGTAGTATTTTGTTTTTCCAAATATATGTAAAAATACAACATTCGTTTTTATAAGACTTTGTGTTCCAAACTTTTTCTCCCTTCCTCTTTTACCTCCCCCCACATCCACCCAAGACAGCAAGCAATCTTTTATAGGTTTCACATATGCACCCCTTTTAAATATATTTCCATATTTGTCATGTTATGTAAGAAAATGAGATCAAAAGGGAAAAAAACCAGAGGAAGAAAAAAAAAAAGCCAAGCAAACAAACAATAACAAAAAAGTTGAAAATGCTATGCTTTAGTCAACATTCAATCTCCATGGTTCTCTAATTGCTGATGGCATTTTCTATACCAAGTCCATTGCTGAGAAGACCCAAAACCCATCACAGTTTGATTATCACATAATCTTGCTGTTAGTGTTTACTATAGTCTCCTGGTTCACCACTTCACTCAGTAACAGTTCATGTAGGTCTTTCCAGGCTTTTCTGAAATCAAGAAATGGCTCATTTCTTTCCTTTTTTCTTTTCCCTTCCCTTCCCTTCCCTTCCCTTCCCTTCCCTTCCCTTCCCTTCCCTTCCCTTCCCTTCCCTTCCCTTCCCTTCCTTCCCTTCCCTTCCCTTCCCTTCCCTTCCCTTCCCTTCCCTTCCCTTCCCTTCCCTTCCCTTCCCTTCCCTTCCCTTCCCTTCCCTTCCCTTCCCTTCCCTTCCCTTCCCTTCCCTTCCCTTCCCTTCCCTTCCCTTCCCTTCCCTTCCCTTCCCTTCCCTTCCCTTCCCTTCCCTTCCCTTCCCTTCCTTCCCTTCCCTTCCCTTCCCTTCCCTTCCCTTCCCTTCCCTTCCCTTCCCTTCCCTTCCCTTCCCTTCCCTTCCCTTCCCTTCCCTTCCCTTCCCTTCCCTTCCTTCCCTTCCCTTCCCTTCCCTTCCCTTCCCTTCCCTTCCTTCCCTTCCCTTCCCTTCCCTTCCCTTCCCTTCCCTTCCCTTCCCTTCCCTTCCCTTCCCTTCCCTTCCCTTCCCTTCCCTTCCCTTCCCTTCCCTTCCCTTCCCTTCCCTTCCCTTCCCTTCCCTTCCCTTCCCTTCCCTTCCCTTCCCTTCCCCTTCCCTTCCCTTCCCTTCCTTCCCTTCCCTTCCCTTCCCTTCCCTTCCCTTCCTTCCTTCCCTTCCCTTCCCTTCCCTTCCCTTCCCTTCCCTTCCTTCCCTTCCCTTCCCTTCCCTTCCCTTCCCTTCCCTTCCTCCCTTCCCTTCCCTTCCCTTCCTTCCCTTCCCTTCCCTTCCCTTCCCTTCCCTTCCCTTCCCTTCCCTTCCCTTCCCTTCCCTTCCCTTCCCTTCCCTGCCCTTCCCTTCCCTTCCCTTCCCTTCCCTTCCCTTCCCTTCCCTTCCCTTCCCTTCCCTTCCCTTCCCTTCCTTCCTTCCCTTCCCTTCCCTTCCCTTCCCTTCCCTTCCCTTCCCTTCCCTTCCCTTCCTTCCTTCCCTTCCCTTCCCTTCCCTTCCCTTCCCTTCCCTTCCCTTCCCTTCCCTTCCCTTCCCTTCCCTTCCCTTCCCTTCCTTCCCTTCCCTTCCCTTCCCTTCCCTTCCCTTCCCTTCCCTTCCCTTCCCTTCCCTTCCCTTCCCTTCCCTTCCCTTCCCTTCCCTTCCCTTCCCTTCCCTTCCTTCCCTTCCCTTCCCTTCCCTTCCCTTCCCTTCCCTTCCCTTCCTCCCTTCCCTTCCCTTCCCTTCCCTTCCCTTCCCTTCCCTTCCCTTCCCTTCCCTTCCCTTCCCTTCCCTTCCCTTCCCTTCCCTTCCCTTCCCTTCCCTTCCCTTCCCTTCCCTTCCCTTCCCTTCCCTTCCCTTCCCTTCCCTTCCCTTCCCTTCCCTTCCCTTCCCTTCCCTTCCCTTCCCTTCCCTTCCCTTCCCTTCCCTTCCCTTCCCTTCCCTTCCCTTCCCTTCCCTTCCCTTCCCTTCCCTTCCCTTCCCTTCCCTTCCCTTCCCTTCCCTTCCCTTCCCTTCCCTTCCCTTCCCTTCCCTTCCCTTCCCTTCCCTTCCCTTCCCTTCCCTTCCCTTCCCTTCCCTTCCCTTCCCTTCCCTTCCCTTCCCTTCCCTTCCCTTCCCTTCCCTTCCCTTCCCTTCCCTTCCCTTCCCTTCCCTTCCCTTCCCTTCCCTTCCCTTCCCTTCCCTTCCCTTCCCTTCCCTTCCCTTCCCTTCCCTTCCCTTCCCTTCCTTCCCTTCCCTTCCCTTCCCTTCCCTTCCCTTCCCTTCCCTTCCCTTCCCTTCCCTTCCCTTCCCTTCCCTTCCCTTCCCTTCCCTTCCCTTCCCTTCCCTTCCCTTCCCTTCCCTTCCCTTCCCTTCCTTCCCTTCCCTTCCCTTCCCTTCCCTTCCCTTCCCTTCCCTTCCCTTCCCTTCCCTTCCCTTCCCTTCCCTTCCCTTCCCTTCCCTTCCCTTCCCTTCCCTTCCCTTCCCTTCCCTTCCCTTCCTTCCCTTCCCTTCCCTTCCTTCCCTTCCTTCCCTTCCCTTCCCTTCCCTTCCCTTCCCTTCCCTTCCCTTCCCTTCCCTTCCCTTCCCTTCCTTCCCTTCCCTTCCCTTCCCTTCCCTTCCCTTCCCTTCCCTTCCCTTCCCTTCCCTTCCCTTCCCTTCCTTCCCTTCCCTTCCCTTCCCTTCCTTCCCTTCCCTTCCCTTCCCTTCCCTTCCCTTCCCTTCCCTTCCCTTCCCTTCCCTTCCCTTCCCTTCCCTTCCCTTCCCTTCCCTTCCCTTCCCTTCCCTTCCCTTCCCTTCCCTTCCCTTCCCTTCCCTTCCCTTCCCTTCCCTTCCCTTCCCTTCCCTTCCCTTCCCTTCCCTTCCCTTCCCTTCCCTTCCCTTCCCTTCCCTTCCCTTCCCTTCCCTTCCCTTCCCTTCCCTTCCCTTCCCTTCCCTTCCCTTCCCTTCCCTTCCCTTCCCTTCCCTTCCCTTCCCTTCCCTTCCCTTCCCTTCCCTTCCCTTCCCTTCCCTTCCCTTCCCTTCCCTTCCCTTCCCTTCCCTTCCCTTCCCTTCCCTTCCCTTCCCTTCCCTTCCCTTCCCTTCCCTTCCCTTCCCTTCCCTTCCCTTCCCTTCCCTTCCCTTCCCTTCCCTTCCCTTCCCTTCCCTTCCCTTCCCTTCCCTTCCCTTCCCTTCCCTTCCCTTCCCTTCCCTTCCCTTCCCTTCCCTTCCCTTCCCTTCCCTTCCCTTCCCTTCCCTTCCCTTCCCTTCCCTTCCCTTCCTTCCCTTCCCTTCCCTTCCCTTCCCTTCCCTTCCCTTCCCTTCCCTTCCCTTCCTTCCCTTCCCTTCCCTTCCCTTCCCTTCCCTTCCCTTCCCTTCCCTTCCCTTCCCTTCCCTTCCCTTCCCTTCCCTTCCCTTCCCTTCCCTTCCCTTCCCTTCCCTTCCCTTCCCTTCCCTTCCCTTCCTTCCCTTCCCTTCCCTTCCCTTCCCTTCCCTTCCCTTCCCTTCCCTTCCCTTCCCTTCCCTTCCCTTCCCTTCCCTTCCCTTCCCCTTCATGTGGCCAAAGTTAGCATTATTTGCAAAAGAGAAACATGAGAAACTTTTTCAGAAAATTTGAGGATAAAGCCAGGATGTCCATTCTCTTCACTATTGTATGATGTTCTAAAAATTCCAGTGACAGCAGTGAGTAATAAATTAAAAGTACTAACACTGGCAAAGAAGCGATACTTTCCTCCCTCTTTTCAGTTAACATGATTGTCTCTTTAGAAAAACCTAAAGAATAAGCAAAGAAACTAATTTGAAAGATTGAAAAATTCCAATAAATAAACATGGTATAAAAGAAATCTACAAATTCATCAACATTTCTTTTAACAATAACAAAAATCTTAATAGGATCTACATTTGTTAGAGTTAGACAAAGTGACAAAAGAAATTCTTTTTAATAGGATTACTTTGTAGAGTTAGACAAAGTGACAAAAGAATTCTTTTAGAGAAACAAAAGATCTAAAATCTTGGGAAAAATAGTGAAAAAAGTAGGAATGAAAGGGGGATAGCACTACCATACCTAAAACTGTAGTATAAAAAAATCACCAAGACAATATGACATTGGCTAAAAAATAGAAATGTATACAAGTGGGGTATAAATAAAGATTATAAATATGCATTACAGTTTAATGTTTGATAAACCTAAGAGCACAAATTATTTGGGAAAGTTTTTCTTATTTACAAAGAACTTCTTGGAAAATTAGCTTGGTTAAATTTTTTTGTCTTAGCTCAGCATCTTGTACTATAAATTGAAACAAATTCCAAATGTATATACAACTTAAATCCAAAAGTTCATATCATGAAGAAATGGAAGGAAAATTTAAAGAGCTATCTTTTATTACTATGACTATTGGGAGAATTCTTAACTAAACAAAGGATAGATATGCTCATTAAAATATTAAAGATAATTTTGATCATACAAAATTGAAGAGGATTGACAGCTAGGATAAAGTGGGAAACTACCAATTGGGGAAAAAGTATGTGAAACAAATATCTCTGACTATGTTCTGATATTTGGAATATTTACGAGGCTAACATAAACATATAGCATCAAGTTCCATTCCTCAGTGTATAAGTGGTCAGAGGATAACCCCTATCTCAAAGTCAACTGGTGTGGAACTCTATCCTGGAGAGATGGAGATCTTGCCCTACATGAGGGACAAGTCAGACTTGGTGGGAGATGAGAGAACTCTAGCCTTTCCTAGTTCTTCAGGACTAAGCTTTAAGTCAAGTTGGTTAAGTTTTAAATTTATCAGCTTTGAGTCACTTCTTTCAAAAGATTTGAGAGAAAAGATGGAAGAGGCAACCCTACTTCAGTTTGCTAAAGGAAAAGAATAAGAAGACACAATAGGAGCTAGCAGTCTCCCAGTGGAGAACTGGCTGTTCCCAGCTTGCTACTCTGGAGACTTTGAGTGATTTTCTGTTACATGAGATTGAAGATTCACCTCTTGGTTGAACTGAGTTATATTGCTCCCAATAAGACAGTGCCTTCACTTTGAATTGTCTGATATATGGTCTCCTATGTGTACTTTCTCTCATTTCTGGTTTGCTAGGATTTGGATAAATGAATTTCTTTATAATTCACTAGGTATGGCCATTATGATACTGATATTTGGTGGGAAAAGGTTGTAAGCTCTAGATTTAGAACTTGAGATCTTCCTTCCTCTCTGAAATGACCAAGCAGTTAGAAGGTAGATAGAACTTCATTATATTCTTTAGATGAACAATATTTAAGATATACTTGGTACCCCCTTTTTCTATGGAGGACAGACTAGTAGCCTTGGCCCCAACTTTCTGCTTCCCCTTTTGGCAGAAATGAAAGTCTATGTTAGAGAAGGTGGTAATGGAGGAGAGGGGGAGAAGAAGCTATAGATTCTGTCACCCTTTGAGCTATACATGAAGACAGTGCTCTCTGCCCACATAGGATCTCATTACACACATGGAACCTATTCTACTTCTATTGGTGTACAATTTGTTTTTTTTTTAAACTACTTTTTAAAAAAAAGTGATAGCATTTAATAACTCCATGAAAGGCTTCTTTGAATCAGAAGATACAAGAGAAATAAAAAATATATAACTGAAGTTTTCACCCATATCTAGCAAATTGTCAATGGGAATAATCAATGTTGGAAGGACTATAGTAAGACAGGTTTATTCATACACTGTTGGTGCAGCTATAATTGCTCCAACCATCCTATATAAAGCAATGTCAAATTTTGTTTAAAAAAACAAACAAACCCAAAACACTAAAATTTCCAGACCCTTTAATCCATATAACCTTTTGAAGGGATATATGAAGTCAAAGACCCAAAGTTTCCAAATGTACAAATGTATTAACTGCAATACTTTTTTGTTGCAGCAAAGAATTGGAAATAGAATAGATATGCATGGGTTGAATAATCACAAGACAAATTGTATTCCATGAAGATAATGGAGTAATATTGCACCATAAGAAATGATGAATATGAGGAGAAAAATATGAAGGAACAAGAACCAATATTCTCTTGTCAGGATACCACTCTCTTTGGTTTTCCTCCTACTTCTCTGACTTCTTTTTCTGTCTCCAGATCACACCCTTCCACCATAGGTTTCTCTTAGGATTTTCTCCTGGGTCCTTTTTACATTTCCTTCTATGCTATTTCCCTTGATGATCTCTTTATCTTCCATGGATTTAATTACCATCTTCATGCTGATGATTCTCAAGTCTACCTATCCTTCGCTACTCTGTTTGCTGGCCTCCAGTCTCACCTTTTTAATTGTCTTTCAGATATCTTGAAGTAGATGTTCAGTAGACATTTTAAACTTAATATATTCAAAATAGGATTCATTTTGTTTTTCCCTAAATCCTCCTCCCCAGTTATTCTCTTGTATTATAGAGTGTAATACCATCCTTCTAGACCAGCAATCTAGGAGTCCTCCTGGATCCCTCACTGTATCTCTTATCCCCCATAACCAAGTTGTCAGGGCCTTGATTTCACCTTTGCAAAATATCTTGAATGTGTCCCCCATTCTTCTCTCACTGCTACCCCTCTAGTACAGTCTTCTTCACTTCATGAATAGTTTGTTGCTGGGTTTGCTTGTCTTTAGGCTCTTACTCTAATTCTTTCTCCATTTAGCCACTAAAGTGATTTTCCTAAAGTACAGATCTAATCAAGTCACCTCCTTAGTCAACAAATTCCTATTACCAATATGATCAAATACAAAATACTCTGTTTGACTTTCAAAGCCCTTTATAACCTAATATTTTCTGATCTTTCCAGGCTTCTTAAACCTTACTTCTGTTTCATCCAGTGATCTAGGTCTTCTGGCTATTCCACAAATTCCATGTTGGAATATTCTCCCATCATCACTCCTACAACTGACTAGCCTTGTTTCCTTCAAATCCCAACTGAAATCCCATCTTCTACAGGAAGCTTTCCTCAACATCTTTTTGTTCCATTGCTTTCTTTCTGTTAATTATTTCTTATTTATTCGTGGGATATCTATGTTGTACAATGGGTAAAGTGCCAGATCTGAAGTCAAGTACACTCATCTTCCTAAATTAAAATCTAGTCTCAGAGACTTATTTACCCATGTGACCCTGGGCAAGTCACTTAACTCTATTTCTGCACAAACAATTCTTTTTTTTTAATTAAAAAAGTTTCCTCACCTGTAAAATGAGCTGGAGAAGGAAATGGCAAACCACTCCAGTATCTTTGTCAAGGAATACCCAAATGCGGTCAGATAGGACTGAACATTTTTTTCCATCTGTAGTTTGCTTTGTATATTTGTTTGGATGTTGTCTCCCTCCATTAGATTATAAACCTTGACAGCAGGGATTCCCTTTTGCCTCTCTTTGCATCCTTAGTGTTCATACAAAGAAGGTATCAAATAAATATTGATTGATTGAACCAGCAAAATTATCTACCCAACAGCTTTAGTATTGTAGATGAAATGCATAATAAAATGAAATTGAATTCTGTTTAATTATAATTACCAATATTGTTCCCAGAGAGAAGATAATGAAAGGCACCTCCCTTCTTTCATTATAAATGAGGAGATAGTGGTGGAATTATGGGTTATCTATATTATATATGACATCAAATGCGATCAATGTATTGGGTGGTTTTAATTAACTTTTTCTCTCTCTTTTACTCATTTCCTCATTTCACTGAATGGAGAATAAGGAAGAAACTTATTTAGAAATGACTGATATAAAAATAAAACAGAGGAACAAAATAGTGGATGAAAAGATAATGGGACAGATGAAATTTAACATAAATTACTAATTAAAGTCCTAGGAAAAAACCACTTAATTATCTTCTATACTTTTGAATGGATTAAACAAAAAAGGAAAATACCACATATTAGAAACTTGTTTAGAGGGAAAAGCACTAGAATTGAGATGAACACAGTATACTATGTAGGAAGATTACAGAAAAGAGGGAAGCAGCAGAAAGATGAAAACCATAAAACAAATAAGAAATCAATTTTGGATTGAAGTAATTTCCTATGTTAGAAAAAATATAAAGGAAAATGAGAAAGAATTTCTGCACTGAAAAGCATGCATTGTAACATGTGTTGTTGTTTCTTTTGGCAGTGGGGTAAATGAGGAAGATTGTTTAAAAATAATAGACCAGGATTGAGATCAGAAGTGCACAAACCAAAAATTTCAGTGCTGAGTTCAACTACTGGAGTGGGAAATTCATATATTGAAGTCTAAGATTTTAGCTGATAATGTCTTCCAAATGTACTAAAAATCTTACAGTCATATGTGATGGATAATTCTGCTTTGATTTGGTTACTATAACTTTTTGGTAGTGGATGGTAATCTCAATATAAGTGAGTTTAATAATGGTCATAGTATAGTGATGTCATTAGGAGGAGAAATTGAAGGGGGGAAGATCTAGACTAGGAAGATTAAAAAGCCTGGTTTTTGGGTGTGCTGGAATGACATGAATAGGAGGATGGAGATAAGGGAGTAGAGCTATATGGTGAAAGGGAAAAGATAGTGAAGAAGTCTTTGGGTTTAGCATATGGAGAATACTGAGAGCTCTAATGGCTCTTGAAGAAAACACCAGAGATGATCATGCTTTATATTAAGTATTAACTTTTGGGTCCCTTAGTTCTGAACAGACTATTTCCCTTTCTGGCTATTTTGAAGAATCAGGAGATTAAGAGGGAATTAGTTATAATTCCTCTGGAGCTTTAGGAGATTGTACTCATTGGTGAATTGGTTGGTGGAGAGAATATTTTTAGTATTTACTTCCCTTTCTTGCTAGTTTCACAACTTAATTAAATTTTCTTGCTCTTAGATTTATATATCTCTTGCATGATCTGGGAATATAATATGTAGAATAGCAGGTAAAATCTTGAGCTATGAGTTGTATAAATGATTATCCCAAAGCAGCCACTCTGAATTTGGAAGCAGTATGGAGTACTGAAGTCATGTTGTACCTATGTCTACTTAATCTTCTGGGTTGAAGACCAGCTGCTGGCAGCCAGGTGATGCTGTGGATAGCACACTGGACCTGGAGTCAGAAAACCTACAGACACTTACTTTCTGTGTAGTCTTCAGAATACCACTTAATTTCTGTCTGCCTCAGTTTCCCCATCAGCAAAATGGAGATAATAATAGCAACCACTTCCCAGAACTGTTGTGAGATAATAACTGAAAAGCACCTGAAATTATATTAAGTACATTAAATGCTATATTACATATTAGTTATTATTAATCAAGACTCAAAATTTTACTATTATTATCATCATTAATTAGAACTTGAAACTTAATTTCAGGTCCTAATGGCCACAGAGTTGATTCTGTGAGCCGTGACATCAGAAACCCTTGATATATATCCCATTTTGAAGGCAAACTCGCTGGTTCAACTTCATGGAGGTCATAATTCTAGAGACGTTTATTATTTATGAATTTCCACTCACTATTCTGTTAGAAAACACATGTGATCAATTGGCTTGTGGGAAAAGAAGACTCAGAGAGGTCAGCCAAAATAGCAGAAGTGTGTGGAAATCACTACAGATCTCCATTTAGTGTTACAAATCAAACCCTGCCATTGCTCTTGCTGATGGCAGATGCTGGGATCTGCTTGGGCCTGTCATACTGAATAAGGCTGCCTTCATCACACATTTCCTGGTTCTTCTGCTGTTATAGAAACCATATGGACTTTTTGAGACATAGTTCTTTCTTTTCTATTCTTTATTATTCCTTTCTCTTTTTCCCCCATTCTGTGAAATTTGCTACCTCTATTCTCTGAGTCATATGATTAGAGACAGTGTGGATGTCACTCTCTAATGAAAGTCTCAGGCAGTGGATTTCTTTGCAGGAAAGTGGACTTTTATGATTTAATCATTGATTGTGAGGATTGAAATTTGTAGTTTTTTAAAATGGCAATTTATCTTATAAACTAGCTTCATTTAAGGATTCTGGATTAGAATGAGCTACTGCACATTTTAAACCTTAGAAATGTCTATATTGCTCCACAGAGTAGATTGTTCTTAGAGGCATTATGACCAGGACAGAAGTGAATCACATCATACTTTTCCACTTGTATTTGGCACAGTTTGTTCCCTTTCTGGGGACATAAAATGAAATCAGAAATAGTGTGGATAGCAAACTAGTCTGGAAATCAGAAATAGCTGAGCTCAAAGTTTGACTCTGGCACTATATCACTCTGATAATAGTTAACATTTCTATAGAACCTACTATGTTGCTGACTAAACATTTTACAATTATTTGATCCTCAAAACAATCTTGGGAAGGAGGTGTTGTTATTAACCTAATTTTATAGTAGAGGAAACCAGGGTAAAGATTAAGTAACTTGTCTAGAATCATACTGATGGGATACAGCTTCTAGGGGAAATGTCCTAATAATCCTGAGGTCCCCTGGCTTTAGGAATGCCATTGTTCTAACAATTTGTTTTGTCATTAATCCTGGCCTGCCTTAGAAATACTATAGTAATATAGTTATATATTTCTTCCCCTATTTTTAAGGCCCCTTCGCTTTTTTACTCTCAGATAAACAATATGTTGGTCATTGATAACAATGTTCCTGAGACAATAATGAAAAGATCATCCTTCAAACCTACTTGTAGCAAATAAGCAAATAAATGAATTCCAGATCTCTCTAACTTTTTCCTATATAAATTTATCTTCTTGCTTCTGGCGCTTTGCTAACTTCTTTTAATACTTAGCCCACTTCAACTGAGATTACAATTAAAATAAACCTTGCCCCTTGACTTGGAGATGGGTCAGAGTCTGCAAATTCTTTTTCTTTTTTGAATTTTTTTTTTAAATTAAAGCTTCTAATTTTCAAAACATGGAGCCAAGATGGTGGAGAGCAAACATGACTCTCTGTAACCTCCTCTAACTTTCTGTCAAACCAACAGCAGATTAAGTCTCTAAACTGGTTTTGGAGTCAAAGAATCCCAAATATTTGGAGTATAACACATTTCCAGTTCCTTGACATTACAAAAAGGACTACTACAAGTATTTTTGCATGTGTGGGTCCTTTTCTGTCCTTTAAGATCTCTTTTGGATACAGACCTAGTAGTGGCATTATTGGATCAAAGGGCATGCACAGTTTGATAGCCCTTTGGGCATAGTTCCAGAATAGTTGGATTATTTCACAACTTCACCAACAATGCATTAGTGTCCCAATTTTCCCATCTCCAGTCCAACATTTATCATTATCTTTTCCTGTCATCTCCCTCAATCTGAGAAGTGTGAAGTGGATTAGTGCATCTTTAGACAACCAAACTCCTTCTTGGTTTCTCCCCTTACTCCCTAAATCCTGCCTCTTTTTCCTCTGACCCCCAAGACTTTAAAAATCATTCCTCTCAAAAGCAAATTGCTTAATCAGTGTTGCTCTGCCTTGCTAAGTCATGTTTGATTAAGTCTGTGAGCAATTTCACATAATAAATGGCAAATCTTTTTACCATATGATGGATGCCTATGATTTGATTTCTTCATGTCAATTGAACAATGATGTTCTCCTGAATCTACTCCATATTTCTATTTTTTACTTCATCAGGATGTGTAACAAACACAGGGAAATTTTTCAACTAGATTTTTTTTTTTTTTTTTTGCTTTTCAGTAGGGAACAAGACATGAGAATTCATCAAGAAATAACAATGACTCATTATTGACATAATTTACAAAGTTTTTTTTCTTCTCTATAGTTAGTCTATAAATTTGTATTTTTAAAGGTAAAGAAATCAGAGAGAAGTCAAGTGACTTGTGTGGAGTCTGAGAACAATAGTCATTATCAGAGCTGATATTCAAACCTTGGCCAACTGACTCCCACTATCCCACTGAAAACAGAAAGTCATTGATGTTTATTGAACACTTAATATATGTCAAGATCTGGACTATCTATGTAATTAGAGAATGTCAAAATGAATTTATCACCATATTAAAAAATCTTTGGAGAGAAGAGTATATATGAATTATCAAATATGATAGTTAACTATAACCAATGACTTTATTTGGAGTGGTAGGAAAAAGTTTAGATTTGAAAGCAAGAGATCTGGGTTCTAGCTCAGTTTCTGCCATTAACCTGTGTGACTCTGGGCAAAGGAATCACCTTCCTTTAACTTTAATTTCTTTTTCTATTTTTTGGCTACTGACATCCTTGGCTTCCTTTAAGTTCCAACTAGGAGCATTCCCTAATCCCTTAGAATACTAGTGCCTTCAATGTTATTATCTACTATTAATTTTGTATATAACTTGTTTGGTATATATTTATTTGCATGTTGTTTCTCTCTTGATTGTAAGCTCCTTGAGGGCAGGAACTGTCTTTTGACTCCTTTTGTATTCCCAGTGCAGAACACACATTTAATAAATGTTTATGGATTGAATGGATGAATATACCTACCATGTTTTATTGGGTTATCTTCTTGAACCAAGCAAGTTATATCTTTCTTAAGGCTTTGGAATAATCTTTACTGTTGTGGACTTCAACTTCTACTGGGTATTCCTTCCATTATTAGGGGCCAGTGACTACTTCCTCAGTTCCATTTAATCATTTAATATCTATTAGCTTTTTCAAAGTTACAACCATTTTCCCTCATCCCTTGGGGCATATTCTTCCTTGTTCCTCCTTCTCTGGGGGAGTAGGCTCATAATTTAGCTCTGTTCCTACATTAAATTGCTCCCATGAGTTTATGTCCAGATGCCAAATGAGTGCTGGATGAGTTCCTATCTTAGCTTCTGCTGGCTTGGGTCCAGAAGGTCACTTCTGAAGGTTTCATCTTGTTTCTCAGGACAAGCCAGGTCAAAACAGATTCCCAGATCTCTTCTGACTTTTCTAAACATGCAAAATTGGGACTCTAAAACAGAAAAGAGTACAGAGGGCAAGGATTGAAGCTATTTCTTGAAGCCAAATGGCCAAAGGCTTTCCCAATTAGATCAGGCCAAAGTATACACATCCTTTATAGTGTTACCTATGTGCTTCCCTAAGCTTAGAAAGACTATGTGAACAGCTTTGAAATCTTTGTTCAGGAACTGGCTACATCTTTCTAGCTGAAAATAATCTGAAAAATTTAATATCCCTTTGCATTATCTTAATAGTATCACATTCAACCTGGTAGTATTAAGCATAGTAGATGAGCAGCTGGTCTTAGAGTAAGGAAGTCCTGAGTTCTAATCTTGCTTCTAATACCTACTGTCAGTATAATTCTAGTGGTCACCCAAACTTTGAATCATCTCTTGAACAATAAAAACTACTCTATAATAATTATTACTTACCTGCATTGAATAAGGTGCAAATAAATCATGGAGTTAGACCTGTATCATATTTACCTATGTGCATTCTAATGCATGTTCTTTTCAAGTCTCCCACTAATAGGTGGTAAATCTTTTGAGGTCAAGGACTATGTCTTTGTCATCTTTGTGCCCTTTGGATCTAGTCTTGTACCTGGAAGCTGGTAGGTGTCTAATAATGGTGTGTGGAATTGCACTGAATTGACAACTGAATTGAGCCATCTACAAAATTCAGAGAGTTCTACATTTTTGTGTCTTAGTGAGCAGATGTGGACTTCTCCTAATATAACCCAAGACAAAGGTCGGATAAGGCATCTTTTAGTATTTTTGGACCAAAACTTTCTTCCCCTGTTGTTTTTCCTGATTCTCCCGGGTTGATACTTTCTTTGGTGCAATGCAGCCAAATTAACATTCTGGTCATAACCAGACCATTGCCTTTCCTGGATGTGATATATGCTTATCTGTAGCATTGGTGTTTCAATAACTGACTCTGGGAAGGCATTAAGCTGTGCCGTGAGTCCAAGAGGTAAGGAAGGTTGTGTGATGTAATGGAGAGAGCTCAAGATTGTGACTCAGGGTTCCTGCATAGCCGAGGGCTCTTAGGCTAGTACTTACCCCTCCTAAGCTTGTTTCCTTATCCTTAAAGACAGAGGGCATGGATTAGGTGATCTCTAAGATAACTAGCTAGGGATCTCTTCCAGTTCCAGCATTTGTGACCTTAGAAAATTTTGTGTGTATCTGGCACTAAGTAATACATAGCCCTTGGTCCTGGGACCTTGAGAAGGCAATTAAGCACCAGTGACTGACCTCCACTGCCCTTCAGAAAAAAATATATAGCTGATACCCTCAGTCAAATATTCTTGCTTTGTATACTATCCTCTTTGGGATACACTAGGAGTATAGTTATCTTGTCGTTGTATTCTGTCCCAGAGAAGAACAGTGATTTATTTCTACAGCATAAAGCCCATCTTTGGATTGAACTTTCCATGTCTCTGGCAGTTTAATCCAGCAGTCCTGTAGCTGCCTGCAAAATACAAGTGTCTGGTGTAGAGCTATGTTAACTGAGCATTTGATTTTTTTTTTTTTTTGAAAAGATCCTGAGTCCTTTCCCATTCTTCCTTAGAAAAATGTCTCTGGATTTTGAATATTCGGTTGGATCGTCTTTGGTTTCCTCTCCTGATATTACATCTCATTTCTTGTTTTCATTTTCCTCACAAGGCTCAGCAGTTCTCCCAGAATGACGGATAGAATGGAAAGAGGTAAGTCCAAGGAGTTGGACTCAGAAGCACTGGACTTGAATTTCACCTCTGCCTCTTATTAGCAGTGTGATCTTAGCCAAGACATTTCTAAAATGGGGATTGTGAAATGGGTATCACTTACTATTGTTTTGAAGATCAGATAAAAACATTCCTTGTCAAATACCTTATAAACAGAGAGATTATGCAATTTTATTATTATTATGATGTTATAGTTATCTATTTTGGTGATGATGTTTATTAACTAACAAAGTGACCAACTCTCTTAGGATAATATCTGTATTTTGCCCTTTCTTCAGAAACACTCCTTCCTTGGAAATTGTCATCAGGCCTGTCAAGTAGATAAAACATACCAGCTATGAGCATAAATAAGAAATTGAACCAGAATTGGTGGTTCTCTATTTCTAAGTGCTAGAAAAGTTTCTTTGTCTAGACTCATCAAGATAGCTTTAGGGAGAGTGGGCAAGAGTAGAAAAAAAAACTTGGTAGGACTTTCCAGAAACTCTATACCAAAATGTCATATCTTTGAGACTTCCTTGAAGACTGAGCTATGAAGGCTCAGTGTAATGTTCAGGTCCCATCTGATTTTCAAAATCAGCAGAGGGTAGTAAAAAGAACATGAGAGTTGGAATCAGGTAAGCAGTTGGCAGCTACTAAGAGCCTACTATGTGTTAAACGTGCTTTCCTCTGGCAATAAAAGTACAAAAGTAAGAGCTCCAGCTTTTAAAGGGCTCATGAAGAAAATTTGGGCTTGAATCCCAGCTCTGACACTTACTCTGTGATCTTGGGAAAATTATTCATTCTTTCTGAATCTGAATTTCTTCATCTGTATATAGAGATAAATTTTTTTTGTATTACCTACTTTACAAGTTTATTATAAGACTCAATTGAAATAAAATTGACTGCAATGTGGAGTGCATGGAAGAAAGAGCAATTGCTGGGAAGGTCTATTTGCCTTTTAGAAAAGATGATTGAGTTCTTCATATACCCAACCAAGGAGTGCTTCCTTCATAAATGTGAATTGTTACATTTAGGCAACTGGGTATTGCTGTGGATAAAATATTGGATCTAGATTCAGGAAGATGAGTTCAAATCCAGTCTTAGATACTTATTAGCTGTGTGGTCTTGTATCAGATACTTAACTTCCATTTGCCTCAGTTCCTTCATATGTAAGATGGGGGAAAAAATAAAAACATCTTCCTCCAGTGTTGTTTGTGAGGGGGCAAATCTGATGGTATTTGAAAAGTTGAACCTCGAAAGAAATGAAGATTATAAGAGGTAGAGATGAGTAGAGATTTATTCCTGGATAGTGGTCAGCAAGCCACAGAGATGTGAGATGGTTTCTCTGTGAGAATCACAGCATGAAGGCCAAGTTAGCTGAATGGCACACAATAGGAAGGGGAGCAATGTATAGTAAAGCAGGGAAGATAAGTTAGAGATTTGACTGTGAAAGGCTTAAATGTTCAACAGAAGAGATTACACGTGATCTTCAGACTTGAGGGAATAGCCAAATGATGGAGTTTATTGAATAGGAATGTTACATGATCAGACCTTCTCTGTCTCTGTGTCTTTGTGACTTTGTGTCTGCCTGTCTGTATCTGTCTCTCTGCCTTTGTTTTTTTTTCTGCCTCTCTGTCTCTTTCTCTTTCAAAATTATGGAAACCATAATGAACCAGTGGATGGCATCTCCAAGAAATGGGATGAGTTGGAGAGATGTGAGACTTGAGGCAGAAAAGCAATTATAAGGCTTTTGTAAGATTTTCTAAGATGATAAAAAGGAAAAATGACAAAGGTCGCAACACTAAAGCACTGTTGGTGGAGCTGTAAACTAATCTAACCATTCTGGAAAGCAATTTGGAACTGTGCCCCAAAAGCTTTTAAAGCTTTGACCCAGTGATACCACTACAAGGTGTATAACATAAAGAGTTCAAAGAAAGGAAAAGAACACATATTTACAAAAATATTTGTAGTAACTCTATTTGTAATAGTAAAGAATTGGAAATTGAGGGGATGACCATAGATTGGGGAATAGTTTAACAAGTTGTGGTGTGTGTGAATTTTATAGATTACCTTTGTGTTGTAAGAAGTAATGAAGGGAATAATTTCAGAAAAAAAACTGGGAAAACTTGTATGAATTGATACCAAATCAAATTAGAAGAATTAAGAGAATAATATACATTAACCCCAAAGTTGTAAAATAATCAACTTTGAAAGACTTAGTAACTGAACAACACAATGTCCATTTATAATTCCAAAAGATTTATGACAAAACATGCTATACATTTGCAGATAGAGCTCTGATTTATTCAAAGTGTGGACTGAAGCACATTTTCTCCTATTTCTTTTTCTTGCCTTTTTGGCAGGGAGAATGCAGAAATTTGTTTTGTGTGACCATATATATTTATAATGGGTTTCATTCTTGCCTTAATAATGGATATGGAGGGGGAAAGGGAGACAATTTGAGACTGAAACTAAAATAAAGTTGAAATTTTTGTTGTTCAATTGTTTTCAGTTCTTTCCAATTCTTCATGACCTCACTTGGGGTCTTTCCAGTTCATGGCTTCCCTTTTCATTATACCCAGTCTTTTACTAATCTCCGATATTTCCCTTTTGGCCACTTTTTTGCTGCTTATTAAAATGTTCATAGCTAACCTGTGTTTTAAAAAGTCCTCCCATGATCTCATCATCCGCATTGTCATCTTCAACTCTCTTTAGTCACTATTGTGACTAAATTCCTTGAGAAAATTGAATGTACTAGATGTGTTCTCTTACCTCCTATTACCTAATCCTAAACCTTTTGTACCTTGGTTGTGCCTTTACAATTCAATTGAAATCCTCTCTCCAAAATTACCAATAATCTTCTGTTTTCAAATAGTATTTTATTCCCCCCTCCAGTTACATGTGAAGAAAATTTTTAGCATTCACTTTTATAAGATTTTCAGTTCCAAATTTTTTTCTCTACTTTCTCTTTTTCTGAAGATCATAGGCAATTTGATATGGTTTATACATGTGCCATCATAAAAAAACCATATTTCTATGCTCTAATGTTTTAGTTGCTAAATCTAGTGACCTACCATTAAACTGATGACTTGGGAATAGCTAGATGGTATGCCAGATTCAGAACTGGATCTGGAATTAGAAAGAACTGAGTTCATATCCTGCCTTAGATACTTGATTCTTATTAGCTGTGTGACTTTGGATAAGTTAACTAACCCTAACTGCCTCACCAAGAAAAAAATTGGCTTTTTCTCACCCCTTATTCTTCTTGAATGCCTTTGACATTGTCAATCTCACCTTCTCATTCTACATATTCTCTTCTTTTTAAGATTTTATGACCTTGTTCACTCATGTTTTCCCTATTTCCTCATTCTCCTGGGCCAGATCCTTAGCTATGTTATGCACACAAAGTTGTGGGTGTCCCCAAGACTATGGCCAGTACCTTCCTTTCTTCTCCATCTATAATATTATCTCACTTAGTAATCTCATTAACTCTCCTATAAGCTATGGATTCAATTATCATCTCTATGCATATGGCTTCCAGATTTATTTATGCAGCCCTAATTTCTCTCTTGAGTTTCAGACTCAAAAATCAGAAATTCTATAGGCATATTAAACTGAACATGTCCAAAATAGAACTCATCTTCTTTTCCCTCAACCCTCCCCCTTTAGAACTTTACTATTATTGTTGAGGATACTAGCATCCTTCCCATTTTGCAACCTTGGTGTCTTCCCAACTCTTCACTTACACTCCTCTCACATATCCAATCTGTTGCCAAGTCTTATTTCTTTCCTTTATGACATGTTTTATATACATTCCCTTCTCTCCACTCATGCAACCACCCAGTTAATCTAGGACCTCATCATCTGGTGCTTGAACATTGTGGTAGCCTGCTGCTTGGTCTGCCTATTTCAAATTTCTCCCTACTCTTGTCCATATTCCACTCAGTTGTCAGAATTACTTTCCTAGGGCACTGATGTGACCATCTCACTCCTCTATTTAATAAATTGTCACTTCTTATTACTTCAGGATCAAATATGAAATCCTCTGGCTTTTTAATGCTCTTCAGAATTTTCTCCCTTCTTATCTTTCCACTTTTCTTATACTTTAATTTCTTCCACATGTACTATGATTCAGCTATACTTGCCTTTTTACTGCTGCTTCTTATAAATGACACTCCATCTATGTACTTTTTTGCTGACCCTCTTCCATAATTGGAAGCTCTTGCTTTTTACTTCATCTTTTAGCTTCCCAGGCTTCATGCAAGACTCTCATCAAAACCCATTTTTTGTAAGAAACTTTTCCCAGTCTTGCCCATTGCTACTGCCTTCCTTCCAAGCCTCCAATCCATTTACACTTTTTATATCTTCTATATTATGTTCCATTTTTTATAGGCTTTTCTAGTTTTAGAATATGAGCTCCTTGAGAGCAGGGGCTGTTTTTTGCCTTTTTTATATTTATATCCCTAGCACTTAGCATAGTGTCTATCAGATTGTAAGCACTTACTAAAACTTGTTAACTTACTGACTAAAAACCCATGAGAGTTGTTGTCCACCAAGTGTGAGAATGTATAGCAAATGTTCTTAACTCAGGGTTCATAATTACCCAAGTAGCTATTGGATAGATTCTAGGCGGTCAGAGAATTTAGATCGGAAAACAAAAACATTTATTTTTTACCAACCTCTAATAAAAATTTAACATTTCCTTTAATTATAAATGCAAACACCAAACCATTCTTCTGAGGAATCCGTGAGCTTCCCCAGATTGTCAAAAGAACTTATGATTTTATTAAGAACTCCTAATAGAGAGAGGATAGGACTCTAGGATAGAGTCTTGGAGAATACTGACAATCAGATATAGATGAAAAGCCAACAAAGAAAATTAAGGAAGATTGGTCAGACAGGGAGGAGAAGAACCAAGAAGGGCAGGTTCTTGAAAACCCAGTGAGTGTTCACAAAGAAAAGGTGAGTAATATTAGATGCTGAAGAGAGGTCAAGAAGGGTGAGGGCTGAGAGAAGGCTAAGAAATTTGGCAATTTAGAGATAATTGATAACTTTGAGCCAATGACTACTTCTACTCAAAAATAATTCTATCATCATGAACATCTGTATTTGGGAATATTTGGCATTCATTATATTTAGCACTTTCTTTAGCTATTTACTATATGTACGACCTTGGTCAACATAATTTTTTTTGACTATAATATTCTTTTTAAAAATTTTTTAAATTAATTTTTATAATTATAACATTTTCTTTGATAATACATATTCATAGGTAATTTTTTTTTTACAACATTATCCGTTGTACTCCCTTCTGTTCCAAATTTTTCCCCTCCTTCCCTCTACCCTCTCCCCTAGATGACAGGCATTCCCATACATATTAAATATTTTATAGTATATCCTAGGTACAATATATATGTGCAGAACCGAATTTGTTGTTGTTGTTGTTGCAAAGGAAGAATTGTATTCGGAAGCTAAAAATAATCTGGGAAGAAAAACAAAACAAAACAAAACAAAACAGTGCTCACAGTTTACACTTATTTCCCAGTGTTCCTTTTCTGGATGTAGCTGATTCTGTCCATCATTAATCAATTGGAATTGGATTATCTCTTCTCTATGTTGAAGATATCCACTTCCATCAGAATACATCCTCGTACAGTATCATTGTTGAAGTGTATAGTGATCTTCTGGTTCTGCTCGTTTCACTCAGCATCAGTTGATGTAAGTCTTTCCAAACCTCTCTGTATTCGTCCTGCTGGTCATTTCTTACAGAACAATAATATTCCATAACATTCATATACCATAATTTACCCAACCATTCTCCAATTGATGGACATCCATTCATTTTCCAGTTTCTAGCCACTATGAAAAGGGCTGCCACAAACATTTTGGCACATACAGGTCCCTTTCCTTTATTTAGTATTTCCTTGGGATATGAGCCCAGGAGTAGCACTGCTGGGTCAAAGGGTATGCACATTTTGATAACTTTTTGGGCATAATTCCAGATTGCTCTCCAGAATGGTTGGATTCTTTCACAACTCCACCAACAATGTATTAGTGTCCCGGTTTTCCCACATCCCCTCCAACATTCATCATTATTTGTTCCTGTCATCTTAGCCAATCTGACAGGTGTGTAATGATATCTCAGAGTTGTCTTAATTTGCATTTCTCTGATCAGTAGTGATTTGGAACACTCTTTCATATGAGTGGAAATAGTTTCAATTTCATCATCTGAAAATTGTCTGTTCATATCCTTTGACCATTTATCAATTGGAGAATGGCTTGATTTCTTATAAATTAAAGTCAATTCTCTGTATATTTTGGAGATGAGGCCTTTATCAGAACCTTTAACTGTAAAAATGTTTTCCCAATTTGTTACTTCCCTTCTAATCTTGTTTGCATTAGTTTTGTTTGTGCAGAAAAATTTTAATTTGGTGTAATCAAAATGTTCTATTTTATGATCAATAATGGTCTCTAGTTCTCCTTGGGCAACATATTTAATCTCCTTGGGTCTCAAGGTTCCCCATTTATAAAATGAAAGGGTTAATTCATGGGTGTTATATATTGGCTACAACATTCCCAAGTACTGTGGGAACCAGATTAAAATTAATTGAGAAATATTTAATAACATAAATAAAAACATAATAGAACATAGGTTGTTAATAAGTGGTTTTTTGAGTCACTATGTGAACCACAGGGATCCTTATGTATAGTTTAATGGACCCAATTTTATTTAAGTTTGACACATTTGGACTAGATGAACTTTAGGATCCCTTTTAATTCCAATGGAGTCTATTTCTTTAATCAGAACAACGTTAACAGGGTAGGAGCTTTTTGCTGCTTTATGTGCATGCAAGGCACTTTGATTAATAAATTGTCACATCAGTGTTTCTTTTGTGGTTTAACTTTGAGATCTCTTGCTCTTAATATCAGCATTACTATTTTGATGATGTTATGCACCCAGACACAAAGAACATTGGATGAGAGAGACAATATATAAGCAACAGATAGGATTGAGGAGGTGATAGGGATTGGTTCTCAGGGCAACTTTGGAGATCTACAAAGAAAATTCAGTGGTTTAAAGATTAACCCCCTTTTATAACCTGTTCATAGTTATGGAATGGACTCAAAGAAAGACTTTCAAAAGAAGACCAGTCCCATCCAAACAGAGAAATTGCTCAGTGAGAATTGAGAATCCTGCTTCTATGAATGGGATTCACTGTGGTTTTGTGATAACTATAAACATTATATTGTTTGATTTTATGATTGTGATGTGATATATTATAATGATAGGATTCCAATATGGAGGCACTTAGACTAAGTGATTCTAATGCCTGTGGAAACATATAGACAAATCAGACAATTTTACTTTTCTACCATTAACTGTCAGGCAAATAAAGCTTTTTGATAGATTGAACTCTTTTAAAAACATATTTCTATATTAGTCATATTGTGAAAGAAAAATTAGAACAAAAGGAAAACACAAGAAAGAAAAAACAAAAAACAATTTAAGAAAGAATAAAAATATGATCCAAGTTACACTCTATAGTTCTTTCTCTGGATATGGGTAGCATTTTCCATCACAAGTCTTTGGAATTGTCTTGGATTACCACATTGCTGAGAAGAGCTAAGTCTATGATCATTGATCATTATATGATGTTGTTGTTACTGTGTGTAATGTTTTCCTGGTTCTGCTCACTTCACTCAGCATCAGTTCATGTAAGTCTTTTCTGAAAATCGCCTGTCATCACTTCTTATATAACAATTACATTCATTTGCCATAACTAATTTAGTCATTTTCCAATTGATGAATATTTATTCAATTTTCAATTGTCTCTCTCTATTTACATGTAGGTCTTTCCCTTTTTTAATAATCTCTTTTAAATACAGACCTCATAATGGTATTGCTGGATCAAAGGGTATGCGGTTTTATAGCCCTTTGAGCACACTTGATTGGATGAATGTCTAGGGCCTTTACTTGATATTCTTCTCAACCTTGGTTAACATTAGACTCTCCCAACAAACTCCTCTTATCAGAGCTTCACTTAAATTTCCACCACATCTGAATCTGATTGTAATTCCCCTTTTGACACCTGACACTGATTGCCTGTTCTCAACCAAGCCCATTTTTAGATATATAATCTTACCACCTGTACTCTGACTTTGAACAAGTTTATTCTCTGATATATCTCTCTCCCTCTCATATTGGGTGAGCTTCTTGCATCAATAGGAATGAACCTCTGCCTCTTTATTTTGTTGTATGGTGCATTGTGTATATACTTTGCTCATAATACAGGTTGCGATTGTATTATTTTCCTGATTTTCTAGATATTTCAACTTTCTAGAAATTCTCAAACCCAGGTATTTGCTTTCACCTGAGTCTTGAGGCCAAACAAAGCATATCTTCAAAGAAAAGTGATTGAAAAGGGATCACTAATATTGTGACAATAGTTATATCCACCATCCATTTGTTAGTAATATTTATTAGTAGCTTTCATGTATAAAACACCATGGTAGGTACTGGGAGAGGAATAAAGATATCATCCATGTTCTCAATAAGCTTTTTGCTTTGTTTATCCTTATGTGTTTACTTTTTCTACATTTATACTTCTTCATTCAAAAGATCTTTCACTCATTTCCCTCCCCCTCAAAGAAGAAAGCAAAATCTTTAAGGTCAGGACCTGTTTCAATATTGTCTAGGTAGCCTCAGTCCTTCCATGGTATTTTGCACACAGTGAATGCTTAATGAATGCTTGTTGAATTGAACTGACTTCTCTATCCTTTACAAGCAGTATTGTGTCATAGAAAGAATACTGGTTTGAATCTGTGTGCTCTTAATCTCACTGATCTCAGTTTACTCTGTAAAATTAGAGGACTTCTAGATGATCCATAATGTTCTATCTAGCTTTAAATCCTATGATCCTTTAACCCACCTCATCTACCTCCCTACCCTCATCTCCCCCAGGTGACACTTATTATTGTTCACTGAACCTGAAAGTCTGGAAGTAAAGAATTGAAAGTAATAAAAAGAACTTTGAATTTTTTTCTTAGTTTGGCCCTGGATGTTTTAAATAATTCAGATTAAGTTCATAACATTTCTATGCCTCAGTTTCTCCTCTGGCAAAGTGAGCCAAATCTACTTTCATTTCCAAATAATTTTGCTGAGTTTTGTTAATAAATTTTGCTGAGTTTTGATAATAACTTAAATGGAGTAAATAATCCTTATGGGAATATACTAGAGAAACACTCAATGGGTTATTCTCTAGAAAAGTAAATTCTTTTTAAAATCTCTGACTTAGAGTCCTTTGTTTCCTAGATAACCATTCCTAGATAGTTCTATGTCAGTCTTGAATTTTTCCTATATTATATTAAATATCTGTATAAAAAAGGATAATGATTGTGTGACTTTAGTTTAACCAAAAGAACTGGTGGGTGACTCAGTGGATAGAGTACCAGACACATTTGGGAAGATCTGAGTGCAAATCTGACCTCAGGGACTTGCTAGTTATTCTAGGTAACTCACTTAGTCTTTATTTGCCTCATTTCTTCGATTTTAAAATGGGGATACAAATAGAATCTATCAATGTTGTTGTGAGGATCAAATGAGTTATATTTGTTAGAAAAATTTTCTAAGTATAATGTCTAACTCATAATGGTGGCATATAAATGCTTATTTCTTATTCCGTTTCCCTCCATCAAGGAAAGACTTGACCAAAGTCATAAAACTATTTAGTAGCAAAGGGAGGGACTAGCTTCTGGTCAAGTACTCTTGTCAGTAAATAAATCATGTCCCCTTACAGTAGATTTTGTGGTTGTTGATTGTTCTTCAGAGAGTACCATGACATCAGGGAGGTGATGCTATGATATACAAATGAGTTGTATTTAAGTGAGGGAGGGCTGGGCAAGGTCACCTGCCTCACTTTCCTCCAGAGCCATCTGGGTCCAATGACCAGATATAGATCAGGAAGACTGGAGATGGTCCTGGTTGAAATGGGAGATTTTGACCTTTTTAAGCTAAGGACTTCAACAGCTCTGAGACCACCTATTCCAGCAAGAGAAGCTAGAAAATGTGTATTTTCCCATTTGCTGAGTGTATAATCATTACTATCTCATTTAATTCCTTTCTCTTCCACTCAGTTTACCTATTTGTATTGAGGATAATACTTTTACTACCTAGATTGTAGGATTATTATACAGGAAAGCACTTTAAAGATAAGAAAGCAATACAGGAATGTGACATTAATTATCATGCCTGTGAAAGTTTCTGATAAACCACAAAGAGATCTGCTGATACACAGATTTATTGTTCTCAAGATTTCACAATTAATAAAATGACAATAATAAGATTGTAATCACTTACAGTATTCTATTATAGGGGAGAATGATTTCTCTATTAGACCCCATTTTTAGAGTTGAGAACCTGCCTTTCTTTTTACGGCTTGGTTTTTCTGTGGGGGAGATCTCTTAAGTTGTCTTAAGTCTCCGAGGCTGTTTCTCTGTATGTGTTTAATGTTCAGTGTAGTTAATTACAGGGAGAATCACAATTCATAAGTTTCACAGTTCCTCCAGGCATTGCACTTGAAAGTAGGCTTCCACCCGCTTCCTTTTAACTGATGCTCTGCATTAATGAAAAGCCTATTTTGTTCTGTGAGTTTTGTTTTCAAATCTACCAGTCAGTAGGGGGTTTCTGGTGTTTCCTTGTTAGATCTTTAGCAGTTGCAGTGGGGTAGAGAAGGACTCACAGTGGGGTAGGTTGAGAAACTGAAGCAGTGGTTTCTCATGGAATGAAATATTCTGCAACAACAAAAAAAATTAAAGGTAGTTAATTAAGCAACAGAAATCAAAGTTGAGATCTATTAATTTAGGAAAAGCACCACAACTCAGCATTTGCATATGGAATAACTTCTTATTAATGCTTTTCATTTTTGATGTTCTCCTACCTGCTTGTAATAAAAAAAAAACTGGATGGAAAATAACATTTTTTTCATATTTTGACTAACTTAAACAGCTTAATAGGTTTCTTAGCTCTTACTTCATGTCAATTAAAATTTTCTGACTTTTGTGCCTTTCACCCCTTGTATATAGGGGGAGGCAGAAAGGAAACAAAAATTAGAAAATCTTTGGGGTCCTTTAATGATCCTTGAGCAAATGACTAGAGCAAAAAGAAGGAAAGGTTGGAGAAGGGAAGGATTAGTTGCTCTTCCCCTTGGGAAAGGTCTTAGTCTTCCAGATTGAGGGCACTATATCAGTCTTTCAGAGTGCCAAGGATAAAGCTGGCCTTTTTTATTTATTTATTTATTTTTATAAAAATGCCTTTTTAAAAATAAAAGTATCAAAAAGGTATTTTTCATAAAAATACCTTTTCAAGGTATTGGCTGGAATGGTGGAGACTCTATTCTGGTATGGTTTCTCCACTGTTAATTGCCAGTGATTAGTGTCTTATTTTCATTATATTACTTAATATATCATTTAGATTTTACAGAGGGATATTGGCTTCAAAAATATAGTAAGCACAAAAATTACAAACATTTTCTACTCAACTCTGATGCCCACCCTATTCCCTAAATCATCCCAGGCTCTGGGGAAAGTGGTCTCAAACTTAACACAAATTTCTACATGGTATTTATTTCACCAGGATAGGATCAATCCCGGTCTCAGCTACCACTGGGCTAGGTCCCAAAGGTCATTCCTCAGGTCCTGAATGCTGGGTTAATTGGCTCCAAAAGTCAGCATAGATTGTAGCACACAGCTCCACATTCTGATCATTCAAATCCCACCGGGGAATAGCTATTCCCAAAATTCCTTCATAGAAAAGCATGGCAGAACAAAAGAAAAGAATGCAAAGACAGAGCTGATGGGAAGGGCTCAAGGACTTTTTCACCTGAATAGTTTCTAGACAGGAAAGACACAGATCAAAACAAAGGGATCAATTTGACTGCTCAGTTTTCAAAGCTTTTTGGTTTCAGATCAAAAGTTTCCTCTTACCTAGCTAGCAGAATGGAACTAGTTATAGAAGGTCTGAGTATACTGCATACCTTTAAGTGGGAAACCATAATATATCTAGATGACTTTCTGGAAGCAGATTCCCCCATAGTCTTCAGATGAGGAATACATCATTCCGTAGTCCCTCCATTTAACAGGAATGGGCAGGATCTGTGCATGAAGGATTCCTATTCACATATTGGTTGGGTAATTTCTTGGAGCTTCTCCTTTCCTGTATTCTACCCTGTCTTACATATTCTTTGAGACACCATACGGTTCTACAAATATCTTGTATGCATGTAGTTATTTTTGTTTTATCCCTCTCCTTTCCATCTCCTGCCATCTTTTAGAGGGTTTTTGTATTTTTGACTTTCTTTGTATTATTATTACTTAGCCTTGTTTCTGATACCTAGTAAACTTGGAATAAATTTTGACTAGTATTAGTCTGTGTACGAAGTACTTTGCAATGTTTAAAGCCCTAGATAATTATCATCTTCTATTGTTACTATTACTCTTATTTCCTTCTACTCCTTATCTCCCCAAAACCTACCAGGAGTTCTCAAACTATGGCCGGCGGGGCCAGATGGGCTGGGGACAGAGTGTGAGGTTTTGTTTTTATTATAGTCCGGCCCTCCAACAGTCTGAGGGACAGTGAACTGGCCCCCTATTTAAAAAGTCTGAGGACCACTGTATCCTTAGGATCAAAGGAGCTACCATTTATAAAACACTAAGTATACTTTTTGACACATTGTAGCTTCTTGTATCCTTTCTGTTTCCCTTTCATATCTCTGTGGCTATGAGTATAGATTGTGGCTAACATGAAGTATTGGAAAGCTTTTAAAATTTTTATTAGCTAACATAGCAAGAGAGGGGAGAGTCTAGTGGGGAGAAAGAAGGTAAAGGATTATATCTTTGCTTAGATGACTGGGGGATGACCCATTATTGTGATAATATTGGAAGCTTTGGTCTATGGCATCTCATTACCCTTAACTAGATTGAGATAACAAAGGTTAGTATTTATATTTCACTTACAAATCACTTTACATAAATTGTCTCATATTTTATCCTCACAACAATTCTGTGAAGTAGGTGCTATTATTTTGTGTATTTTAAAAATGGGGAAATTGACTTTTAGAGAGGGTAAACAGTTTACCTATGATTCTTTAGTCATTTTTCAGTCATGTCTGACTCTTTATGACTTTATTTGAGATTTTCTTGGCAAAGATGCTGGAGTGTTTTGCCATTTCTTTCTTGAGTTCATTTGACAGGATGAGGAACCTAAGGTAACCAGGGTTAAGTGACTTTACACAATTAGTAAGTGTGAGGCCAGATTTGAACTCAGGAATATGAGTCTGAGTGACTCTAGGTCCAGTGCTTTATCCATTGAGCCATCTCTAACTTCTGGTTACAAGGCTTGTAATGTGATGGATCAAGTTTTTTCCAACCACTCGTTCTACAGAAATATAGCTAGACTCACTCATAAGTAAAAATGAAATCAAAAACTTGATTGTTCTTTTCTATTAACTTTAGACTTCTTAAGTACCTCCATTCAGTTTTGTTCCAGGATACACAGGGTGTATGCCCTCATTAGCATTTTTACAGCATTTCTGGGCACACAGGGAAAGGGAATAGGGGTTTCTTTTACTATTCCAGTATTGATGATATGGCAAGGAAATGGAGAATGCAGCTTTCATTCCAAGGTCAACCCCATTCTTAATTAAGCAGCTGTGGTTGATGAGCCAAGCTACCTGAACCTGTTCTGGACAATCAGCATCTTTTCTCTGCATCTGATTTGCATGAGTCAGTGGCCTAAAGTGCTGTCTGAGGGCTGCAGGTTCTTCTCCTACTACATTTGGGCTATTGGGTGCAATAAACATCTGCTCACTTCCTGCATCATTTGGACAATCCATCTAAAGTCCTAAAGGCACAGATGATGCTCACCAACTTGCTAAATGATCAAGGTACAGATTTTTCCCTATTTCATTGACACTTACTAAATAATTTATTAATAGCAGCATTCATGTGCTTAGATAGAAAAGAATATCCCCTCTGATTCCTTTGGGACTTCTGAGTTCTATCCTTACCTGCCTCTTCCACTGTCCAGGTGGGGCTGGTGCTTTATAATTTTCTGGGTAGATTTGAGGAACCTCACTTTTTGGATGGACAGGAAGAATCCTTAGTTAATCAAAAGTCATAAAGAACTTAAAGCTTGCAATTTTCTTCCTAACTTAAGCATAATTTAAAATTTCTTTGCCCTTCCCCCTCCATTTTCCAAAAAAATTTCCTAACAAATTTTTCTCATCTCATTGTTGATTGATGTCATTTCTCCAACAGAGATCATGGGTTTTGGGATTGACTCTCCTCTCTTGGGTACACTCAACCTCACTTTTTGGTATTTGTAGTGAGCACAGATTGGCAGACAGGTTTTTTTTTTTTTTTTTTTTTGTATTCATTTTTCCAAATTACCCCCCCTCCCTCTATTCCCTCCCCCCGATGACAGGCAATCCCATACATTTTACATGTGTTACAATATAGTCTAGGTACAATACATGTGTGTGAATATCATTTTCTTGTTGCACAATAAACATTAGAATCCGAAGGTACATGCAACCTGGGCAGACAGATATTAGTGCTAACAATTTACATTCACTTCCCAGTGTTTCTTCTCTGGGTGTAGCTACCTCTGTCCATCATTGATCAACTGGAAGTGAGTTGGATCTTCTTTATGTTGAAGATTTCCACTTCCATCAGAATACATCCTCATACAGTATTGTTGTTGAAGTGTATAGTGATCTTCTGGTTCTGCTCATTTCACTCAGCATCAGTTGATTTAAGTCTCTCCAGGCCTCTCTGTATTCCTCCTGCTGGTCATTTTCTTACAGAGCAATAATATTCCATAACCTTCATATACCACAATTTACCCAACCATTCTCCAACTGATGGACATCCATTCATCTTCCAGTTTCTAGCTACAACAAAAAGAGCTGCCACAAACATTTTGGCACATATATGACTCTTTCCGCTCTTTAGTATTTCTTTGGGATATAATCCCAGTAGTAGCGCTGCTGGGTCAAAGGGTATGCACAGTTTGATAACTTTTTGGGCATAATTCCAGATTGCTCTCCAGAATTGGCCGGATTCTTTCGCAACTTCCACCAGCAATGTATTAGTGTCCCAATTTCCCCACATCCCCTCCAACATTTATCATTATTTGTTCCTGTCATCTTAGCCAATCTGACAGGTGTGTAGTGGTATCTCAGAGTGGTCTTAATTTGCACTTTCTGGCAGACAGGTTTTGACACATTTTAAAGTTACACATTCACTGGCTTTTTTTTTGCTAAGGCAATTTGGATTAAGTGACTTGTTCAGGGTCACACACCTATGAAGTGTTAAGTGTCTGAGTCCAGATTTGAACTCAAGTCCTCCTGACTTCAGGACTGGTGCTCTATCCACCAAGCCACCTAATTGCCCACTGACTCTAAAAGGGAAAAATCCATTCCCAAGCCACCCATTCCTTCTCTTGGTCATCTTCATTGTTTCCCACAGCGCTCTCTCTCTCTCTCTCTCTCTCTCTCTCTCTCTCTCTCTCTCTCTCTCTCTCTCTCTTTTCTCTCTCTCTCTCTCTCTCTCTCTTTCTCTTTTAATTAAACAGTGACTGCATAGAATGCAATGTCAAACTCACTCATATCTATTAGGTAAAGGGGAATAGGAAGCAGAATGATGACCTGGTGAAATTAGACATTTGACATAACCAAGCTGGGTCATTGCAAAGAAAAATACTCTCTTTATTCTCTATTGTATTATTTTTCTTCAAATGATGTTCCATAAATAAATTCTTCACTATTTTTTGTCAGACAATGAAACTGGAACTGTAAATTTCCCATCACTCTTCACAGAGGAAATGGAAGTAGTTTCTGTGGGATCAAAATTTATCTGGTCAACTTGACTTCACATAAAGTTAGAGCAGAATAACTTAGAACTAGAAAGGAATCCAGAGGCTATCTAGTACAACCACTTCATCTTATGGTTAAGGAAACTAAATTCATGGAAGTCAAGAGCCAAAAGCAAGTAGTAGAAGAGCAGGAATGGGAACTCAAGTTATCTAATTCTGAAAGCCAGCATATTGTTCACTATATTAGAGACAAGGTGTTTGGCCTGGTCTGACTTTTGTAAGCCCTATAGCTCTGATTGCTTTTGATTTCCCATTCAAGGATCTAGTTCCAGAGGACTTTCATTTCTTACAAGCCTTTTTTCCTCCCATTCTTTCATTCCCACCAACATTCTAATTAGTAGGTAGCAGCATCCTTACAATCTAGTAGGTGAATAGTTAACAGATATTTGTTAGGGGCCAGTACTATGTATTAGGTGCTTTGCTAAGCATGGAAGATGCAAATAAAGATAAGAAAAAATCCCATTTTTGTTCTTAAGATCACTCTAATGAGTGTGAGATTTGTCATGGGGGCACCTATGCCAGGCCTGGAATCAGGAAGACTCATTTTTCTGAGTTGAAATCTGGCCTCAGACACTAGCAACTGCCTTGGGCTAGTCACTTCATCCTGTTTACCTCAATTTCCTCATATATAAGATGAGATGGAAAGGGAAATGGAAAACTACTCTAGTATCTTTGCTAGGAAAGATTCAAATGGAGTCATAAAGAGTTGCACATCACTGAAAATGAATGAACAACCAAGGTTTGTCATTGGTGTCCATAATTTTTGCAGCCTTTGGATTAGGAGATTCCTAAAATTTTAGAATTAGAAAGCAAGGGACCTTTGTGGTATTCCCTTTGCTGAATCTTCAGGTAAATACTATCCTCATGCTATTTTACTTTTCCCATCAAAACCTGATCCTGAGAAATGATTGCTATCACTTTAGTGTGAATTTAAATCAATAGTTTCTGCTGGGGATGTCTGAATTTTTAGTATTATGAATAATTGAGGATTTAAGGATTTTGAGCCCTGTTCTCTATTAAGAGAACCTCAGGTGGAATGAAACAGGTAGAAGAGACATTTTTTGGAGAGGAAAGGAAGTGCTTTGGTGCTTCTCAGATTATACCAAATAGGAATAATATTTATATATGTCTGGCTCTGATTTCTTTTACCTTCCTCTTAGTAACTCAATTCAAAATTTCCTTCAATTAAAGAAATATTAATCATTTGGTATTTACTATTTGTAGAGCACTGTTCTGGGATTCAGGAAAGGTATGATATCTAAGTTGTTGGCATTCTAGCAAGGGCATACGTGACATGCACAAGTATAATGCAAAATAATCCATGGTGAGTGCAGAAGGAGCATAAAGAATTGTGTAAGATCCAAGACTTTTGCCTTGTGTGGATGGAGGGCCAATCCCAGGCAACACTTTCACAGCGATCCAGGAAATTGGCTCAATATAGTGGTATCACTTAGTCTCTGATTGTCTAATATCACTTTACTTGTCTGCCCCGCTTCTGAACTTCGTTCTGCTCTTTGTTGCTTATTTTAAAAATTATTCATTTCTTTTTTTCTGCCTTTTTCATTTTCACTATTTCTTTTATTATTTCTGCCCCAAATTCTGGTTCTAATGATTGCACTCAGCATTAATTTATAGAAGTTGTCCTGGTTCCTTTGTTATTTCTTACAGTGTGATAATATTCCATTATACCATGTACCATTATTTATTTCATCATTCCTTAATAATGGGCACTGACTTGTTTCCAGTTGTTTGCTACAACAAAAAGTGTGGCTATAAACATTTATCCATATGTGTATGTATATATACATATATGTATATATCATTATCTGTGTATATTTACATATATTCATATATACATATATATGTATATACACATATACGTATATACACACACACACACATATATATATATATCTATATATATATATATATAGATAGATAGATAGATAGATAGATAGATATATCTATATATATATCTTTGGGGAAAAAGCCTAATGGTGTAGCTGAGTCAAAGAGTATGCACAATTTAGTTACTTTTTGGATGTAGTTCCAAATTGCTTTCCACTATGGTTGTACCACTTCACAGTTCCAAGAATGCATTTATTGTGTTTGTCCTTTCACAGACCTTTCAAACACTATCATTTTCATTTCTCATCATCTTTGTCATTCTGATAGCTGGAAAATAGAATCACAGAATATTTTAATGTGCATTTCTCTTATTATTAGTGATTTAGAATGCTTTTACATGTGCCTATTCAGAATTTTCTTTTCTTCATATACTTTTATAATATATTAGGGAAATGACTCTTGTTCTTAAATATTTATAGAATTTCCTCTATATCTTGGATATCTTTATGAGAGAAATGTGCTTCTCCCTTCTCCCTGTTGATGGTTTCTCTTCTAATTAGACTGCGCATTGAATGCGCAAAATCATTTCATTTTTATGTAATAAAATCATTTCATTTTTATGTAATCAAAATTATATTTTATTTTTTATGATCTTCTTTTTCCCTTGTCTGGTCAAGCATTCTCTCCCTATCCATAGATGTGAAAGGTTTCTCCTTCCATGATCCTTTAACTTGTTTTATATGACTTTTTGTATCTAGGTCATAAATCTTTTCAGAGTTTAATGTGGTATATGCTATGAGATGGTGGCTGAAAACTAATTTTTCCTAGGCTGCCTTCTAGCTTTTCCAATAGTTTGTATAAAATATTGAGTCCTGTCCCCACTGGTTGGAGGTTTGTTGTTTACTGTGCACTAGCTTCTATTGTTCATGGTCTTGTGTTGCTAATCTGTTCCAGTGAACAACTCTTCTGTTTTTTTTTTTTTTAAACCAGTACAAAATTACTGCTTTATAGTATGTTTTAAAACCTGATACCCTTAGGCTCATTTACCCCTTTGGATTTTCCCAGCTCTTTTAGCCTAGTTACTGATAAAATTGCAAGGGAAACAGTGGGTAGCAAATTGAAGACTCGTGGTGTTTGTGATTTTATTCTTATATTCCCAGAAGCTTCACACAGTTGACATTTTTAGATTTCTTCTTATGACCTTGCATTGAATCAGAAGAGGAAACAGGGATGCAGTCTATCACTAGCTGGTTGAACTGTCAATCATCATTAAGCTAGCCAACAATAGTTTCACTTGGCTATCATACTGGACTGACCAGCCTGACACTGATGGACAGTGAGCCAGGAACATTGGCAAGAAGGGCAAGCAGTTTCCTCCTACATTTGTATACGTTCAGTAGTGATACTGGAGTTTCCCTTTGAACAAAACTCCTACATCTGGCCCTGCTTGTCACATACTTCATTTAAAGTTATGCTAGTATGATGAGTCCAGGCTGATCACTGCAAAACCTATTTAGCTTTACAGTGGTGAGATTGAGGTAAAAATGAATCTCTTGCTTTTCTCCCTCTGCCAGAAGTAAGACAGCCTGAGAACTCCCTTACTAAGAGACACTCCCAGAGAACTGAAAGTTATTAACCCTCTGTCTGATTTCTCTCAGGTTGAATTTCCTCTTGGCCTTAGGATGAAGGCTTGAATTTGCCTGAATACCACAGGTTGGCTGAAATGTAGGTTGTGAAGCATTTTGGGATCCTTCCAGATGAGGGAGTCTCCAGCAAATGGACAGAATCTTCATCGTTATCACAGGCAAAGTGAATGCACCTCCATCCCTATTCCTATAGTCCCTTAAGCTACTTAGTGCAGTCTAGCTAATGCACTGTCTCTAAGGAGTCATATAAATGGGCTGCAGTGGAATTAACTCTGACGTAATGGAATTTTGTTTTTTTGCCACTCATCATCAGAATAATTGCCTGGCACAAATGAAAATGTGTGTGGCAATTAGGGTCTCCTTGGTAATGATGCTGGATGGACAGAGGATGCTGATGGATGGTATCAGACGTCCCTGCAGACATAGTGCAGGCTGACAAATTAGTGAGTAAAAAGCAATGTTTATAAGATACCGTTCTCTATAAGAGTGGCTTTGGGAGTGAGAATGTGGGGTGAATAGTTTAACTGAAGCACATTACAATGGGTAGACTGCACTCAAAGATGCTGGTGATTCATAGACCGATTACGCAGCAAATTTGAACTCTAATGTAGTGAACAGGGAAAGCATGGTTTGTTGGAAAGAGCATGGAATTTAGGGCCAATAGATCTAGGTTTGAATGCTGGATCTACATCCTACTAGATGCATGACAAGAACAAGTCACTGAATCTCAGTTCTGTAAAACAGCAATAATATCTGTTATTATATATGTGTTATTATATAATATATATAATATAAAAATTACATATATATGTATATATGTATATATATATATAACTTTTCTTGCAGGATTATTATAAGGAAGCACTTTTTAAACCTTCCAGAGAAAATAGTTATTAGCATAGTGGAAAGAGAATGGATTCTAGTTCTAACTTGGCTATCAGCTATATGACTTCAGGTAAGTTATTTCATCTTTTTGGGGAGGGGGGATGGCAGAACAGATAGAACAGTGGGCTTAGAGGCAGAAGGACCTGGCTTGGAATTGGGAATAAATATTTATTAGCTTCTAGGACTCTGAGAGAGTCGCTTATTGTTGATGTTGATCATTCCTCATCTTCGAAGAGGAACAATGACATCACAGGGTGAGGCCTTTCATGTGAATTGGATTTAAGTCCAATTTAAGTGAGGCAGAGTTGCACAAAGTCATCAGCCACATTCTCTAAGGCTATATTCATCTCACCCTCCTCATCTATAAAATGGGGATGATATAAATTCAATTCAACCAAGCATTTATTTATTAAGCATCTATCTACTGTGTACCAGACACTGTGCCAAGTGCCAAGTGGGGATATAAAAACAGAAATGAAAACAAGGACTTGCTTCAAGGAGAGTTAATACAAAATAATAGGGAGAAGTTCCAGAGGCAGAAGATGCTGACTAGCAGCTGGGAGTAGGGTAAAGGGATAATAATAGCAAATGAGATAACTTCTATAAAACATTTTACAAATCTAAAAATGTTACATAAATGTGAGCTGGTATTATTTCCTCGTTTGTAAAATGGGAAAGTTGGACCAGGTGATTTTGAAAGTTCCTTTCAGATATAAACATTAGATTCTTTATAAATCAATTATTTAATGACCCTGTCTTGGGAAGATAAAGAGTATTTTAGGGGTGAGGGATTATGTTCTTTCTTCCTTTCTCTTTTTATTTTTTATTTTTTGGATTATAGAGGGAACAGACAAACACTGGATGATTGTTATGGTAATTGATGAGGACCCTTCAGGAAACACTGGAATTTTAGTGAAAAGGGAAAGAATATCAAGAGTTCTTGTTTCTTTAAAATAAAACAAACAGATAAAAGGAGTTCTAACAACTTCTTTGTTCTTGGGAAAGACATCTCTTTTTTTTTTTGCCTTTTCCCTTTTAGTTTGGGAAGAATATAGAGGGCAGGACTAATCATATTATAAAACACTTCACAATTACTTTTGCTGGGTAAGATACCCATCAGGAATTGTAGTGCCAGTTCCTTTCAATTCAATTAGGTTCAACTATACAAAACATTGATTAAGTATTTATGCTCTCCCTTTCTTGTTAGAACTTTCCCCAAAGGTTTCTGTGTTAATTGTATGCCAAAAAAAAAATCCTTCAAAATCACTTAGTCATTCAAATCATCATTCTCTGTCTCAGTTGGGATCGCAAACCCACAAACTCTAGAATTCCTCAGCATTAGGAATTGATATTCAGCATCTGGGAATACATAGTGATAGCTAGAGAGGTCTGTGGGGATGATCTATTTATCTTTACCCTTTCCTAATTAATGGTATCTTAGACCAAAACCATGGACAATGGTTATTTTTAAAAAGAAAAATAAATTTAATGGATATATTTTGTTTTAACATAGTTTAGCTTTCCCCTTTCTTCCTTTCCCAGAGAGCCATGCCTTTTAACAAAGAAATAAGAAGCCAAAAAGAAGAAAGAAATTCAGTAAAACTGGTTAACATATTGGAAAAAAAAACATGTTTTATGCAATGTCCACATCTATGGGCTTCTTTTTCAAAAGAACATAAGGGCAATTTCTTTTCATATCTCTTCTTTGAAACCAAATTTGTTCTTTATAATTTCAAAATATTTATTTTCAATTGTTTTGTGGTTGTTCATTCTTTTTATTTACATCATTGTGGCTGTAACATAGGTAATACGAGTGTGGCTTTATTATAGTAGGGTTTATTATAGTAGGGTTTAGTCAAAATTCACTTATCAGTCTTGTCAGATATCCCTACTGCTCTCTGAATTTGGCTTGCAAATACTCAGAGAGATCATTACCACACAATTCTAGTTGTAATTTCAGGATGGAAGGGGTAGCCTTGTTGAGAAATATATTTCCCCTCACAATTCTAACTCTTGAGTGCCTATTCAATATGCTTTCTAACTACACAACTTGCCTTTTACAAAGTTATATATCCATGCAGTACATGATATTTATCAATATTATGACACTTCTAAAACTTAAATGTGATATTTTTCTTAATAAAAAGTCAAAATAAATAATAATGTTACAGATACTAACATATTAAAGCAATGCATTGCAATACACATATAAACTTAGATCATAATATCTCACTAAACACTTACTGTATTGAAGAGTAAACTCACATTTATAGGAACCTGACAGAGAAGCACAGGAGAGAAAAACTTAAATACTCAGGATAACTCAGAACTCTGGACTGCAAACCTAACATTCCTAATTCATTTGGGAACCTCTGCACCAGTGAAACTGTTCTTCGCTTTCCTGTTGATCCTTACCACTCTTCAGCTGGAGGAATTCTATTCTACTTGAAAAGTCTTTATAAACTTTTAAAATTCACCCACATAAGGCATTTAGAGAGTTAATTTTTAATGTTAATAGCAGTTCTCTTTAAACAGAGAATTGAAAAAAAAAGAGGTAGAGAGAATGCTTCAATCTGTATTCATACACAATAATTCCTTCTCTGGGTATGGACAAGATTTTTTCATCATAAATCCTTCAGAGTAGTCATAGATGATTGTACTACTGAGAATAGCAAAGTCATTTACAGCTGGTCATCCTAGAACATTGCTATTACTATGTATAAAGTACATTTCACTTTGCTTGAGTTCATGGAGAACTTTCCAGTTTTTTTTTTCTGAGAGCATCTTTCTCATCATTTTCCATAGAACAATAATATTCCTTCACAAACATATCATAGTGTATTGAGCCATTCCCCAATTGATGAGCATCCCCTTGATTTCCATTTTTTTTTGCCCTGAGAAGAGAGTTGCTATGAATATTTTTTGTACACATACATAATTTTTCTTTTTTTTTCTTTTGAATCTCTTTTGGTATTCATGCCTAATAGTGGTATTGTTAGGTCAAAGGATATGCATGAATTTATAATCCTTTGAGTAAATATCATATCTTTTGATCATTTATCTCACTAATATGCTTTTACAAAGCCAAAAGGTACATATCTCTCGTATGGGTTTATTTAAAAGGGAATGTGGTCATCATTTGATATATTTGTATCAATAGGAACCTATTTTAATAAATAGAAAAGTTGAGAGGTTTGCGGACCAACAATATATTAATCAATTATGAGACCAAAGAATTTGTTGTATTTCTGTCATATGTATAAGGAAAGGCCACTAAATACTTTCAATAGATATACAAGTTTTATTGAATCTCCCTTCAGAATGTTTCACATCTGTTCCCTTTTATTCATTCCTATCCAACTCCCACTTTGGTTCAGGTTCTTATTGCCTCTAGATGAATTATTGCACTAGTCTTCTAGTTGATCTCCTTCTAATCTCTCAAGGCATCAGCTGGATGCTGAAACTGATAGAGCACTTTTTCTGGACCTGCATTCAGAAGGCCTGAATTAAAATCTAACCTCAGATCCTCAATTAGCTTTGTGATCTTGGGCAAGTCACTTAACTGCTATCTGTCTCAGTTTCTTCATCTATAAAATGGGGGTCATAATAACATCTTGTAGTAAGGATAAGATGAAATGATATATGTAAAACACTTTGTAAACCTTAAAGTGCTACATAAAGGATTTTGTTGTTGAGTTGTTTCAGTTATGTCCAACTCTTCGTGACCCTTTTGGAGGTTTTATTGTCATAGGGACTGCAATTATTTGCTGTTTCCTCTCGCAGTCCATTTTACAAATGAGAAACTGAGGCAAACAGAATTCGGTGACTTGCTGAGGGTCACACAACTAATAAGTGTCTGAAGCTGGATTTGAACTCATTTAGATTAGTCTTCCTGCTTCCAAGTCCAATGCTCTATGTATTGTATCACCTAATCACTTATCATTGTTATTATTAAAATAACGATAGCACAGCTATTTTTTGATAGCTATGCTGAACTCGGAGTCAGAAAGATCTGAGTTCAAATTCTGCTTCAGATAGTTACTAAGTGAATAAGTTACTTAACTGTTTACTTCAGCTTCCTCATCTGTAAAATGGGAATTTTACAGCACCTAACTAACATAGTAGTTGTGAGGAACTAGATGAAATAATTTATGTAAAGTACTTTGCAATACTTAAAAAACCATATAAATAGTAGCTGTTATTGTTATACTATATCATTTTCCTGCTGAAGAAGTTCCAATGGTTCTCTATTCCCTCTGGATTCAAATAAAATCTTTCAGATTTTAAAGCCCTTCACAATTGGGCTTTAGTCTGGTTCAGTTGCACCTCACTCTTTGTGACTCTTTTTGAGATTTTCTTGGTAAAGATAGTAGAGTAGTTGCCCACTTTAGTTCCCCATTTTACAGATGGGGGAACTGAGGCAAATATGGTTAAATGGTTTATCTAGGGTCACACGGCTAATAAGTGTCTGAAACGGAATTTGAACTCAGGTTTTCCTGACTCCAGCCTAGGTGTTCTATTTACTGTGCCACCTACTAAGGACTCTTGGTTCTATCTAAATCAGTTTGCTTCCTATTTCTCATATATAATATCTCATTTTACCCCATGCTTTTGAATGGAAAGGAAACTCATCTCAGATGCATGGTGTGAACTCCTTCCCATCTTAACTCTACTTTTCCAATCCCTAGTTCTCTTCAATTCTGATATTTATCACTTAGTAGGTCACACAGATCCTGGCCAATTCATTTAACCCCAATTGCCCTGACAAAAAAAATAGACAAAAAAAAGCTCAGCTCTAGTTTTGCCTCATCTAGGATTATTTTTTTCTGATTACCCCATTCCTTCCTCTCATATAGGAACCTTTCCTGATTACCCCTTTCTCCTACTGGTGGTAACCCATTTCTCTGAAACTGTTTTCTCTATATTTAGCATTTACTTACAGCTATGATATCTCCATATAATATTTTGTATGGTATCTGCAGTTTTTAGCAAAGAGCCTAGAATATGGTAGGCACTAAAGTCTATGGTTTTTTGATTGATTGATTGATTAAGGGAGGGAAGTATCTTTCCTGCGGATGTCCCTCATTTCTGTGTCTTGTTGCTTTTATTCCAGGCTATATATCTACTGATGGAGTTACTCTGGTTTTTGGTTTGGAGAACTATGCAAATTAAGGGCATGGTTTCACACGCCTGTGGAATGTGTATATTCCCCCCCCCCCCCCAAGAATTGCTTACAATGGAGGCTCTATCTCTAGGACCAGTACTAAATTAGACAAGGCTGGAAAATTCAGCAAGTTGGATTTGCCGTGGTGCATCTGTGTCACTCCATTAAAAAATCCTCAACGAGGTAGTTTTGCTTTTTCAAGCCTCAGAATGGCTCAAAATGAAGTAGTGGTTCTTATCTCAAGACAACAGGAACCACATGTAATGGTCCTCCTCAACCACAGGGCACACCTCCCTAGGAAATGGAAAATTCTACCCATATTTATATTTTCCTTTTTTCACAGTGTGGGAACTATTAGGAGTTTAATAAGAAAGAATCTGGACTTTGCTCTTGTAGGGTATGTTAGAAAAAGTCAGTAAACTTATTATCCTAATGCTCACAGAGATACCATAGTCGGCTCTGGTCCATATGCCAGCCTTAATGGGAAGATGTAAGACCTGTTAATCCCATTTGTTTCATATCTAAATAGCGGGCAGAATGATAACTGAATATCCTCTCTATTCCTGGGTGGCGCTCTAGAAGTATTGGGACCAAATGGCTGTGGCTGACCTTGCTTTTCTTTTCAATTAAATTGACTCTGGAGATAAGATCTATATTGTTGCTGCAATGTAGAGATCAGTAGACATGTGGATGAGAAATTTTTCTGTCTCTGCCAATGGGATGAACAAACAAAATATATCAGTGCTTTAAATTACTATGTCTCTTCTGTGATGCTCCATTTTTCACTCAACCACAGAGGCTTCCTGCTTCATAGCCATGCACTGTTTTGGAAGCCAATGGGACAAGGACATAGTGAGTAACTTGTAGGCACTGTCTTGCTTTCAGATGTTATCACCCAAGTTGCCATATATAGCCAATGCATTTTTATTGAGTACTCTAACAGACAAGGTGGAAAACCCTGTATTAGGTTCTGAGGAATATATAAAAAAGATATAGCCCCCTGTTCTGAGGAAGCTTATGATCTATTTGAGGAGATAACCTGAATCTAAGGTAACTAGAGGTTCAAATTATGAATAATGGGCACCAAATTTAAGGTAGAAATAACGTGTTTGTTTGTTTGTTTTAATGAATCCTTGTAAGTTTGAATGGTCTGGGAAGCCTCTCCTAAAGATTTAGTCTGTCCCTTGTAGGATGAATTGGATTTAGATAAGACAGTTAAGCATTTCAGAAAGGGAGATGTGGGGATGGAATAGGGAAGAAAACTAGAAAATTTGGTTATGTTCATTAGTGAGCTCAAAAATTGTGTTAGTTGACCTACAAATCCCACCTTATGCAGGAAACCTTCCCCCTTTCCCCCTGCTTCTAGTCCCTTCTGTAAGATCATCTTCCATTTATAGCATTTATGGTTAGTTGTTGTTTTTTGTTCTCAAAAAGGATCAAAATGACATTACTATGTTACAGTCAAGTTACAGTGTGTTTGTGGCTGATCAGAGCTCAGAATGCTGTAACACAAGTTGGGCACAAATAATTCCTATGAACATTTGGGGTGGACTCTAACTTGAACATCTCGTCTTTCTCCTGACCTAATTAAATTCTGCTTTGCTTATAGAGCACCTTCTCTGATGAGGGCATTCCATACTAGGTGGTCCTGTGCCAGTGTCTCCCATGTTGTAAATCAGTTCTTTAAAAAAAAAGACATTAGCATATCATTTATATATCTTATACAAACAGATAAGATTATTTGTAGGCTGTCTCCTTCATTATAATGTGAGTTTCTTGAGAGAAAGGAACATGATTTATTTATATATTAAACCTTTCTTTGTGTCTTCAAACACTTAGCACAACATCTGGCACATAGTAAGTGATTAGTAAATGTGTATTGATTGAGAAAATATATTTTCTGGCTCATAACTAAAGAAAAAAATAAACGAAAACAAATTACAAATAAACCTTAACCTGACATATTGAAAAAAAAAGATTCATGAAGTTACTTGGATGCCCACATTCATCAATTAGATCTCTTAGCAAAATGCCATGTGATGTGAAGAAGGTACGATCTTGGAACAAAGACTTAGATTAGAGAACTAATCATATTCAGCTTTGTTTTCTGGATTATTCAGAATTGTAGATTCTTGGACATTGCTGAAAAAGTTTGTCTTGAGTGTCAGATGCAGCTGGACTGGCCCATCCTAACCTTCTACTCACCACCTACTTCTGGAATATTTGCTGGACCAACATCTCTTATTGGTTGGAAAATCTCTGGTTAACTATCTATCTCCTCAAAAGACCCTTTTTGCCCTCCTTATCTTTCTTACATGCAAATGAATCTTGATGAATGACTTGGAGAATGATCTCAGTTCTTAAAGCAATGAAAATTGTATTGGATCCAGAATCAGGAGAAATCTGGGTTCAAATGCTACTTGGGATCCTTGACTAGCTATGGGACCTTGGACAAGTTGCTTAATATTTCTGTCCCTCAATTTATTCATCTATAAAGTGAGAATAGTAGTAACTGCTTTTCTAGGGCTGTTGGAATACAGTGCTTGCAGACCGAAGTACTATGTTAATGTCACTAATTTTTTTTTCTTTTGTTTCTTCTCTCTTTATACCCCTCCTTCCTCCAGCATCCCTCAATTGTAGAAATACATTTTATCATGTATAATTCTATAAACAACATCACTCCATTTCAATTATCTAGTCATTCATGAATCTTTCAATTCTAGGCTTGGAAGTCCGATACTTTATCTAGTACATCTTATTGTCTCTTGATGGAAATCCAAACTAATCATTTTAGAATGGGAATCTTTCCAATATTCAAAGGAGCTTTGGAAAAGAAAATTCCACATCTTTTGTTATTTTTCAAAAGATATTCAGTGTCTAATGATGCTGTCAGAAAATCTTCCCTTGCATCTGATCTCTGTTCTTTTTTAAAAACAAATTCAAATATATTTTATTTAATTTTCTAAATAATATATTATTGGGGCAGTTAGTTGGTGTAGTGTCTAGGGTACCAGCCCTGAAGTCAGGAGGACCTGAGTTCAAATTTGACCTTACACACTTAGCACTTCCTGGCTGTGTGAACCTGGGCAAGTCACTTAACCCCAATTGCCTTAGCAAAAAAAAATTAGTATGTGTATTTATATATATTTACAAATACATGCAAAGATAGTTTTCAACATTCACTTTTGCAAAACTTTGTGTTCCGATTTTTTCTCCACCCTTTCCTAGACAATAAGCTATTTTATATGTGTGCAATTCTTCTAATCAAGTTTCTATATTCATCATGCTGCACAAGAAAAATTTGATCAAAAGGGGAAAAACAACAGAAAGGAAAAAAATCAAGCAAACAACCACAGCAAAGGGGAAAATATTCTTTGATCCACATTCAGTCTCCATAATTCTCTCTTTGGATGTGGATGGCATTTTCCATCACAAATGAATCACCTCATTGTTGAAAAGAGCCAAATTCATCACAGCTAATCTTGCTGTTCTCTTGGTTCTGCTCACTTCACTTAGCATCAGTTCATGTAAGTCTTTCCAGGCTTTTCTGAAATAAGCCTGCTCATCATTTCTTTTAGAATATTAATATTCCATTCCGTTAATATACTATAACTTAGTCGGCCAACTCCCAACAGATGATGGACATCCTCTCAATTTCCACTTCCTTGCCACTATAAATGAAACTGCTACAAATATTTTTGCTCACATGGGTCCCTTCTCTTCTTTTATGATCTCTTTGGGATACAGATCTAGTAGAAACACTGCTGGATCAAAGGGTAAATACAGTTTGATAGCCCTTAGGACATAGTTCCAAACTGCTCTCCAGAATGGTTGTCCATCTTGTTCAGTCGAGGAAAGCATCTGATCTCTACATACTTAAAGACACTTCACTCATGTTCTACTCCCACGGCTTATTATGGTACAGTAGCAACCTTGGGTTATGGACGGGCAAGGTCTGGCAAGTACTATCAACTAAAAAGTTTTCCATTAGGGGTCTAGGAACTAACTGTCATCCAAATATCAGCCTAGCTTAGTCTAGAGAGACTTATCACCGAAATTTGATCATTAAACAGTTTAATTCTTTTAGGCATGGCAATTCATGAATCCATCTGCAAGACCCAGAGAAGCTGAGATCTCTGTTGACTCAAGGACTGCCTGGATGCATATAACTATGGATTTTTTGAAATGTGCAGTTGAATGAGCATTGGATATTGGAACAGAAAGTCTAGACTATAAACCTGAATTTGCCATTTAGTAGTGTCCTCTTGCATAAAGTGAAGAGATGGCAGAAGATGATCTCTAAGGTCCTTCCATATCTAAAAATCATATGATCCTATAAAGCACCCTTAACTCTTTGAGTTAATTATTTATAAAAAAAGCAACAAAAAGATTATAGATAGTGAAAGAGTCAAGACAATGCTTTGATTTTCCAGAGACCATCAGTTTTTAGGACTGGCTAGAAAAGTCCTATCTGCTATAGCAGATAGAGTGCTGGAATAGGGAGATTTGGGTTGAAGTCCAAACTCTAATACTTATCAGGTGAATGATCATGGGCAAGTCACTTAGCTCTGTGACTCTGACAATTCTCTAAGCTTATGTTATAATTTCCAAACAGGGACATAAAAGAAATCATCCATCATTGATGAGAGGACAAAAGGTATTGATAATGACTTCCAAAACTTTCTTTATCCTCGTAACCTTTTGTTTTTCAGCTCAGTGGAGCAAGAGGGATCAAGTGGTGAATTTTCAAAGTCACTGTTATCTGTAAAAGTAGGAGTATTTAGTTATTGTTCTTCCTGAGTTGTTTCAGCCATGTCCAACTCTTCATGACCTCATTTGGGGTTTTTTTTGGCAAAGATACTAGAGTAATCTGCTATTTATTTACTTCTTCAGCTCATTTTATAGATGAGGAAACTGAGGCAAAGAGGATTAAGTGACTTGCTCAGGGCACACAACTATTAAGTATCTGAGAATGGATTTGAACTCAGAACCTTTTGATACCAGGGCTGGTCCACACTGTGCCAACTAGCTGCCCCAAGGAGTACTGAGAGTATGTGGCAAATAAACATAGCTTGTTTATTTGTCACAGGGTTGGCTTCTTCCTCTCTTCTCAGCTACTTTGCCTTTTTTTCCTATTCTCACTTTCCTTTTACTCATCTCTCCATTTCCCTGTGTACTTTTTGTGGAAATTGAAGTTTGGGAAGTGCTGAATGAAGAAGATTATCTTCAATTACTATGCACACACACCTGTGCATTGGGAGGCAATGAACAAAGAGACACATTTTTTTTTTTTTCTGCCACTAGGTGACATCACTGAATCTCTTCAGATTGCCTAAGCTTACCTGCCTGCTTTATGGTCTCCAGGGGATCACTGGGTCATAGATTTAGATTTTCTTATTGTTACATCTATTTATTAAATTTAAAGGAAGATCAGACTACATACCAGGGAATTATCTTCAAGGTTTTGTGGCTGTGGACATTCTTAGATCACCCCACTAGTGTTAGTAATGCTACATTCCAATTAGAGCTAATTAGTATTTCTGCTTTAAATTCCTATTTCCAGCATGTATAAATTCAGTTTCTTTTTAGGGAAAAAATAAACAAACTAAAAAGGTGAAGGTTATCTGTAGGTTAACTTCTGGGGGAGAAACACGAATGAATTCTTGCTTTAATAATTGATGAAATCTATCATTTATTGATGTAAGTCCTCACTTCACTGATACAGATTCATAACGAAACCCTTCCATGCCTTGATCTTGGTTTAATGAGTTGGTGTTTAAAAAAAATTCATCATCTTGTCACCAACCTTCTGTTAATGAAATTATCTGAATTTAGGATGACAGTCAATATCTTTGCTCACATTGGAAACCTTTCCAACTTAATAGCATTTGCTAAAAGTTTGTGCTGGTTGCAGAGCCTTTAAAGATCCAACATTATTTACACTCTATGGATAAGGCAGAGTCAAACTTAGGATGAGATGAATGGGACATTGTCCCAGGAGGCTGAAATTTAAAGGGTGCTGATATTTGCATTTCTGCAGGTAGAAACAACTGAAATTAGTGCTTATTATTAAGAATAGTTAGAATAGGAATCTAACCAAATGATGGGTACATGTTCTCCTAGGGAGTTGAGATAAGTTCTTCCTTGGTCTTTCCTTCTTTTTTGCTTTCCTTCTACAAGGCCTTGTGTCCTTAGCTTCAAGATCTTTCCCTTGCCTTGGATGTAAAAACAATTAATTATGGTTTTAATACAAGGCAAAATGGCAAGCCTTTGTGGAGAATATTTTAGAATTTCAATTCATAATAAACTCACTTAGGATAACTATTTACTGGGTTATTCTGATGTTAACTTCAAATAATTATTTTTACTGTCCAGGAAAGCATACAATATAACACCAAAGGAGAAATTGTTCAAAGAGCAGAGTAGCCTACATAATTCTCCAGAATTCCTTTTACCTTTCCTTGTTTTGAATAGTGTCTTAGAAATTCAATTTAAACTCAACAAATACTTGTTAAACAATTATTATATGCAAGACTACATTGATGACATTATAGATCTGGTTAAAAAATGTGCAGAGCATTGTGATGAGTGCTGGGGATATAAAATCAACAAGATAGTTTCTGCCCTCAAAGACCTTATGTTTTACTTGGAGTTTGGGATAAAAATGTGTGTGCAAGTAAGTAAATAAGAGGCAAATAAATATATGTACCTATGTACACACAGGTATATATACAAATACATACATTTATGCATACATATCTACCTATAGATACAGAAGTATGATATGAACTCTAAAGGAGCTCATTCTGTCTCCATTGTCAAGAATAATGTAAATGCTAAACAAGTCCACCCTACTCCCATTATCAACCATAATTGCACACAAAAGGCTAATTTTCTAGGACTGTTTTGTTAGCATATTTAAAACAGACTCAACTGTAGACACAATGAGTATGCCAGTTTGTTCTAAATCCCTCCTTAACTTTTCCTTAATTCCTCCCCAATTCCCTAGATCCTGTCCTTGCTTCCCTCTGCTTCTTCCCTGTGACTTTAAAAATCCATGTTCCTGGAAGCATTTTGCTTAATCATATTTGATTTAGCCCGTGAGCTATTTCACGTTAATAAATGGCATCCTGTGACTATGATAAATGCCTCATGAATTCTTCACATTGCAAACTGCTCTCCCATAACCTGGTATGTCTGCATACACAGATTAATTTCAGGATGGAGAATACTAAACACTAGAAGGATTAAGTGCATAAATCGATGCAAAATTTTGATTAGTCCTTGGAGGTATTTTTAAATCCTAGTCCTTCTAGTATAATTTGGGAATCAGGAGAGGTCTTATGTCCAACGTAGAGCCTCAGTAATAGATCTGGAAGCTCTGGAGGAAACTAGAGACTATATGGTAGAGGTGAAGGGTTATGTTTGGACATGAAGGATGTACAATGACATGGAGGTAGAAACTAGGAGCCAGAATGTATGTTTGATGGAAAAGGTTCTAGTAAGTGTCTAGCTCTAACCTTTGCAGCTTCAGCACTGATTTTTGTGAAAAATACTGATTCAAAAAAATTTCTTTGGGGGATTTTCCTCTCTGTGACCACTGTTCTGATGATTTATCTAAAAGTACAACAAATTGTCTTTGGGAGCACTGAACTTATAAGTCTTCTGATTGGGTATTGAAAGAAGAAAGGAAGGTATATATTCTTTTGGAAGGAATATAGAACTTAGAAGCAGGTCCTTGGCATTCCCACCTGAGTGCTTCCATCTTAAGTGATCTGGACACGTTTCAAAACCTTATTGCACACTACTTTCTAGAGTGGGGAATAGGTATTATCTTTTAGGAGAAAAGTAAAATTGTAAAGTAGCTATAGAAAAAAATAGAAATTAATTAACAAAGAACTTAGTCAACATGAAAGGCAAAGAAGAGAAAATAATAGTTTTAAACCTCTCAGTGAAACTCCAAATAACTACAATTTTCCTCTAGCTTATAAGTTCACAATTTTTGAGGAGGGGTTGTGTGTGAGGCAATCAGAGTTAAGTGACTTGCTCCGGGTTGCACATTTGGTAAATGTAAGGTGTCCAAGTGTGAATTCTGCCTCCAGGCTGCAGCTCTATCCACTGCCACACCTAGCTGCCCCAACAGATCATGTTTATGGTATGTGCTAAAGTTCAAAAAGTGCTTTCTTCATGATTGTAGTGTGATATAAACAACCAGAATTTATAATTTAAAGCACCTAATGTGTGATAGATCATGTATTAGATCTATGGATATATTAGAACAAAACAAAACAAAGTTTAAAAATCTTTCAAAACAAAAAATGGACCCTGACCTTAAAATGAGGTCATTTATTTTCTGTATTGGGGTCTGAAGATCTAGAGTTAAGTCTTAACTCAAAATGACTATTTGGGTGATCTTGGGTCACTTCTATAACCACTGTGTGCCTCAGTTTCCACATCTGTAAAATGGGGATAATTTTATATTACTTACCCATAAGCATGTTTTGAAGAAAGTATTATGAAATATAGCTTAAAGCTGTGTATAGGTGAACTATTATTCTGCAGAAGTAATTGAGGCTTAATGGAAGTTAAGAGATTTGTCAAAGATCACAGAGGTAGTATAGTAAGTGGTAGAGCTGAAAAACCCTTCTCTTTCCAATCATGGTGTCATGGGATGCCAATGACCTCTCAAATAATTCTATCTAAAGTGTTTCTATAATTACAGCTTATTTTAAGGCAAATTGTAAACTAGGTGAGATTTGTTTTTAGGTAGCTTCATCCCCTTATCATGTCCTACTCTTTTTAGCCAACCTTAGGCTACATTAATCTCCAAGGATTCCCACTGTTACCTTCTTATTCCCTAAAGTCCCTTCCTGGGATATAACACCTTTTCCCTCCCTTTCCCCTATACACACAGTGCTGTCTTGGTGCTAGAGACCTGATTCCTGATTTTCTATCAAAAATTAACTGTTCCATGTCTGTCTCCCTCCCTCCCTCCCTCCTTCCCTCCTTCTCTCTCTCTCTCTCTCTCTCTCTCTCTCTCTCTCTCTCTCTCTCTCTCTCTCTCTCTCTCTCTCTCTCTCTCTCTCTCCCTTATTTATTTCTTAATCTAATTCTTTCTTGTCTCTGTTTAGTAATGCTTTAATGGATTACCTTACTCAGATAAAAAATTGCTCCATTCCTTCACCCAAAGCAGTGACTCATGATGCCAATTTTCAGATTAACCCTTTTTCCTTAAGTAGCTGACTATGCTGCTTATTCATAGTTCTAGAGCTGGTTCTAGAGCTATCTTTGGAAAATTTCCTCTCCTTTTTTTATTCCCACATACTCTCTAGATTTTTAAAAATATTGATATTTTAAATTCCTTTTAAAAGAAAATAAATAAATAATGAATATGACTATGAAGAACCAGGGAATTTTTCTGCACTTACTAATAATTAGAGAAAAGCAGGTATTACCTCATCTATGTCTGCTGGGGCTAGTTAAACTCTGCCACAATTTCTACACCCTCAAGGGAACTCCCCCCTTTTCTGGGCTTTGCCCTTTATCCCTTCTCCTTAGTTCAAGTTATCTAGAATGCATCTGAGGTACTTGACGATCTTCCTTCTCCCCTTCCCCTTTTCCTTCCTTCCTTCCTTCCTTCCTTCCTTCCTTCCTTCCTTCCTTCCTTCCTTCCTTCCTTCCTTCCTTCCTTCCTTCCTTCCTTCCTTCCTTCCTTCCTTCCTTCCTTCCTTCCTTCCTTCCTTCCTTCCTTCCTTCCTTCCTTCCTTCCTTCCTTCCTTCTTACCCTCCTTCCTTCCCTCCTCCCTCCTTTCCTTCCTCCCTCCCTCCCTCCTTCCTTCCTTCCTTCCTTCCTTCCTTCCTTCCTTCCTTCCTTCCTTCCTTCCTTCCTTCCTTCCTTCCTTCCTTCCTTCCTTCCTTCCTTCCTTCCTTCCTTCCTTCCTTCCTTCCTTCCTTCCTTCCTTCTTTCCTTCCTTCTTTCCTTCCTTCTTTCTATTTCTAGGTTTTCTTTGTACATGTACTTTTTATTGTGTCAGATTTGTAATTTCATCAGTATAATAAATTCCTAATGTGAAAACTCCCTCCAGTGGTACGGATCAACAACTTATAACTAATACTGTTAGACAGTTGGTTGGGGCTCTAAGAGGTTCAGTGATTGCCTTTGTTCCCAGAGCTAATATGTATCAGAGACAAGACTTGAACCTTGTCTTTCTGACTTCAAGACTGGTCCTTTATCCACAACCCTACTCTTGCTCATGGGCATTCTTAGGCAAATGAAATCTCATTATTATAATCCTCATAGAATATTGGAAATGTGTTCTTTATAAGAGCATGTTCTTAAAATTTGTTATCATTCATTATCCCTGGCTGTAGGGATCATAGAACCATAGAATATTAGATTATTAGAGACAAAAGAGACATTGGAGTTCATCTAGTCCAAACATTCATTTTCAGATAAGAACAGAAAATGTAATTGGGTCTTGCCTCTTACTACTGAATTGAGAAGGGAAGATAACTTATGTGTTGTATTGTGTATACCCTTTTATCCCTTCTTTTAAAGTTCCATTCCCATCCCCAACCTTCAGGGTCTATTTTGTTTGGCTGGGGCATATGGAAGATAGGGTAGGTTTTTGTGTGATGGCTAAGATATTTGAAATGAAGAACTATTTAAGGTTGTTTTGTGGGACATTAGAAAGAGCTCTGATACCTAAGAGTCATATTCTGCCTTTAATTATGTGACCTGAGCAAATCATTTAGCCTCTGTGGTACTCAGTTTCCTCCTCTGTAAAATGAGGTGGTTGGATTCAAAATAGCTTCTGAGTCCCTTCTAGCTCTAGCTCTATGCTCCTGAGGGTAAATTATTCCTTTGTGATTTTTTTTTAAAAAAGAGTGGTCCAATGATCTTTTATTTATTTATTTTTTATCTTTTCCCTTTCTTTGTCTTATGTAAAGGCTCACTGTTAATATGGACCCAAACTTCATATAGGAGTTTTATCATGGAGGGATGGGAAAAACTGCTTATGCTGGATTATTCATTGTAATCAGATTTTAAAAAAAATCAAACTCTCATATCCTTAGTATTTGGGTGATACCATGGTAAAATATTGAATTTGAAATCAGGCAAAACTGAATACAAACTATTGTGGACATGTCCTTATTATAGATTCCTGGATAAAATCCCTTAATTGATCTCTGTCACAGTTTTCCCATATATTCTTATTTTCCCAATAACATCAACAATAGCACAGGGTTATTGGTGAGGATCTCAAAAAATAATACCAAAATGCTTTACAAGTCACTGTATACACTTTTGTTATTAGTATACAGAATCCCTCTTTATGACAATGCAAATTGAAAGAGGATCTAATTTATATCTGTTCTGTGCATGTTTCTGCCCCCCAATAATATCTGCTAATATTAGACTTGATATTTGTCAAAGGTGTTGTTCAGTAGTTTGTGACTCCATTTGGGATTTTCTTGGCAAAGATACTGGAATACTTTGCTGTTTCCTTCTCCAGTTCATTTTACAGATGAGGAAACTGAGGCAGACAGAATTAAGTGATTTGCTCAGGGTCACACAGCTAGTAACTATCTAAGGCCAGTCAGGAAAAGGAGTCTTCCTCACTCCAGACCTGGCACTCTATCTATTGAGCCACCTAATTGTCCTCTAGGGTAGGGAGCTCTATTTTTTTCTGATTATCTGGGCTCCTCTCCCCTCTCTCTAGCACTTACTGAGCTATTTGATTATACTTATAGAAAACAGAGAGGTAGAACCCTCATGATAGCAGTATTTTGGTTAGTATACAATTCATGTTTTTGTGGCTTTGGGGTTCAATTTCCTTGGAATTCTCTCCTGGAGCAAAGATATTCCTTAGTGGGTGAAAAGGGGGAGTTGGAAAGGTGAAGGGGGAAAATAAATCTATACAGAATTGAGCTGGAGGGAGACAGATTAGGTAGGTGCAACAAGCAGAGGCCGAAATTCATCTGCCATTCAGGCCCCCATGGCCATGTTATCGGCAGTCCTTCCTGGCTGTATTAGGTTTTGTGAAACATAATGAAGTTACCAAGTTGCAATACTGCTCCGTTAGCAGCCATCAGGGAATGAAGCTTTTCAGTTTAAGTCCTTGATAATTTTGAAAAGTGAGTCAGGCAAAAGACAAGTATATGAAAGGAAAAATCTCCCCTCCCCCCTTCTAATAAAAGAAAGCTATATGGCAGTTGAGCTAATTCACATGCTTTTTTAAAGCCAATTCAGAATATAAGCATCTATGTGAGTTTCTCAGAAATGTGCCTGAAAACTAGACCTTTGTATTTTCATCCTCTTTCCTGTCTCCTGTAAATCATTTTCTTCCTTCCACACTTAATTAAAAAAATTCCCCAATGAAAAATTATCTATGGACTTCTGAACTCTGGCCTAGGAAGTTAAGAATTTTCTAGGCTCTTCTTGGAGATTGCTGTTTTGAATCTGTAGATCTACCTCACTTGGGTTGTGAAAAATCTTCTTTCTCAGTTTTCCCCAAGGGCTTTACAATTTACCCAACCAGCACACTCAAGCAAATTAAAAGAGAAGCTGTTCCAGTCATAGGCTTTTACCCCAGTATTATCCTGAATCTCTGATGCTCTCTTTTTCTATTTTGGACATCCATTCTAAAGATAAATCTTAACTGGAAGTTGGCTTTCTAGGTGTAATGTCTATTATTATCAAGTCTATTATTAGCCCATTTATAGCTCACTTACGGGCAGAGCTAGAAATAAAGAAAATAAAGTTCTTTAGGTATAGTATGTGAGAAAAACCGTGGCAAGACTCAAAGGATAGACTCACAGATAGATGGTCTGAGAAGAAATAAGTGATGGAGTCAAAACTTTAAACCTAGGATTTCTCTCAAGTCTCCCACATTGCTAACAGTATTAGCTACAATAATCAAACCATCAATAAGGATGTGCCAGGGACTGGGTTATCTCCTGAGGATATAAAGAATGAAATGAAAATAATCCCTATTCTCATGGATGCTCTACTGGGGGAGACACGGACATTTGTAAAGTCCAAGAACATGTCTCTACCTCTTAGGGACAGGCTGACTGCACCTGCCTCTTTTGGTCCGGGATAGCCTGGGAGGTTTTAGGGTATCTTTTTAATCCTCCCCACTGGCTTGAACCCCTACCAGCTGTGCTTCCCCCAATTGTGAGGTTCAATCTACTAGACCTCCATTTGATTTCTGCATTTGATTTCAATGAGTGATTTTGATATTTACTTCAAACATATAGGAAGAACAGATTATAAATGGTTTTCTCCAATACCTTGGGAGTATGCTTTCTTATGCTACCTTGTTCTCTGAGGAGAGCAGTTTCATTCCTAGCACAGTTCCTATGTAACACTGGTCCTTCTAAGTTAAATGTCTAGTTCCATCATTTCTGCCAGAGGAGTTCTGGTTTCAACTACTCTGGTCTAGGTCATGAAGGACAGTCTTGCTCCAGCATTGAGACTGGGCTGATGGTAATTCTCCAACTGCCAGATTTCTCTGGTTCACTAGTTTGACTTTTAGATTAATCTTCATGTAAAATTAATAATTAAATGAGTAAATTAATTAAAATGAATAAGTTTAATATTCACATTCTCCACCATGTCCCCAGTATCCCCATCATTGAGAAAGCTCATCCTTTTACAAAATCCAATCAATCTTGGTTTTCACACCTCATTAGTGATCTCTGCTTAGAGGGGAGAGCCATAAATGCCTCCATTTAAGGGAGAGGGGACAGGACAGACAACTCCTCAGAAATCTCTTCATTTCTTACCTTCATGAACTAATTTTGGGCTAGACTTCTCTATCATATTCTTTCCCCCTGCCCCTCATTCTCCTTTCAGCTTTCTTTTTCGTTTTATTCTCCTTTGACACTGTAAGCTCCGGGCATGGACTGCCTGCCTTGGTATACCCAGTTCTTAGCACAGTACTAGCATTTAGCATGAATTTAATAAATGTTTATTGATTGTTTATTATTATTGATCTTAAAAAGATACTGAATAATTTGTCGTGTCCTTCTCCAGTTCATTTTATAGATGAAGAAACTGAAGTGTTATGGGTTAAGTGACTTACAAAGAGTCATACAGCTAGTAAAACGTCTGAAGCGGGACCTGAACTCAGGTTTTCCTTACTCCAGGGCTGGCAGTCTATCCACTGTGCCACCTAGCAGGTAAAAAGAGATCTGGTCAACTAAAGCCTCTTGAATGTTTTCAAAGTCAAAGAGCTTTTCAGCTATAATATGATTAGCTGACCAAAGCTGGTTATGGAATGTCTTCAAATGCTCCAAAGTCTTCTCCAAAGCATGACTCTCCAAGAAGCAGAATACTTAACTTTTCCAAGTCTTCACGATGGACTTTTTCCACAGGCAATCTGCTCTTGTGCCTGACACTTTATTACATAAACATACATAGAAAACATACAAAAAAAACCCCAAAGTCAATAACAACTCATGTGTACATCTAGTACTTTAAGGTTTGAAAAGTATTTATTTCTATTCATTATCTCATTTAATTCTCACCACAACCCTGTGAGACTGACAATATTGTCGCCCCTATTTTGTAGGTGAGGAAATTTGGGCTCAAATACACTACTTACATATCACTAGTCAATATCTGAGGTTGAATCCAAATCAAGATCTTCATACATTTAAGTCACTATCATATTAACTTTATAAGATGTCTAAGAGAAGAGAATCTTCTCAGCAAGAAAAGAATAATGTAGCATCATGTGTCTTATTTCAAATTATTTTTAGTGTTCTACAACTGTCTGGCAGATTGAATAAAAAAATCTAGCAGCCTCTGGGTATTTTCATAGTCTCTCTCACACTTAGCCATGTCATAGCAGTGATGTAGCTAATGACAAGGAAGGACACTCTTGAAAGGGTGATAATGCCAGAGTACAACTTGTCATTTATGAAAATTCTTGCTTCTTAAAATTGCAGAATCTCAGGACTTAGAAAGGACCTGGCCTAAATTATATCTGAGCAACAATTTTCTTTGCTCAAAAACCTATGGGGAACAGGAGTCAGTTGTTGTTCCTTGTCCTTTTTTTCATGAAGAGGATCAATGATATCACAAGGGTCATTACCTCCCAAGGAAATATTTTCTTTTGAACAGTTCTCTCTTTTAGGATGTCTTTGAGCCATAATTTCCTCATCTGTAAAATAAAATAATCAGGCTAAGGCCATTTCTATGTTTAATATTCAATGACTGAATCATATGAGTCCTTTTACAGTATTTATAGAGAACACTAACTCAATATGCATAATGATTATAGCAATGGAAGCAAAAAGACCCCTAATATGAAGAGGAAAACTGTGCAATTATAATAGCTGAGCCTGGCTTGAAAGAAGAGATTAGGTAGTCCCTCTCCTGTTGTAGAATAGTTGGAAAGTTGTCTATATGGTCATAGTGAAGCATAAATAAAATGAGAGAGAGAGACAGAGAGAGAGAGAGAGAGAGAGAGAGAGAGAGAGAGAGAGAGAGAGAGAGAGAGAGAGAGAGAGAGACAGAGACAGAGAGAGACAGAGACAGAGAGAGAGACAGAGACAGAGAGACGGAGACAGAATACACACACACACACACATACACACACACACACACAGAACAAAATGAGAGGCAAAGACAGACAGAGAGACACAGAGAGACAGAAAAATGAAAGCAAGACAGAGATAGAGAAAAAAATTTAGAGACAGACAGAAACAGAGAGACTCAGAGACAGAGAGACTCAGAGATGGAGAGACAAACAGGGATGGAGAGACACAGAAAGAGATAAGGACAAAATTACACACATAGAGAAAATAAATGAAAGACAGAGAAAGAAAAAATTAGTGACAGAGACAGAAAGAAAGAAACAGAGAGAGATACAGAAAGAAGTCAATTGACTAATAGTTGCTCCAATTCTAGCAACGAATCCCTAGACTTCAAAGAAAATACATATTCAGAACATAGTGAAAAATTAAACATATGAAAGTATAGAATTTGTCTCAGGAAGCAGGAAATAATTTCCTGAATGCAGCTGGATCATTTGAATACATCAATATTGAAATCTTAAAAAAAAAATCTGAGCTGAGTGAATGGGAGTAGGAAGAGGAATTTGGCAACTTCTGCTATAATGTTCCCAATAATCCAATCCTGTTTCTAGTCTGGCTCCAACTTGCTGTTTGATGCTTACTAAGCCCCATTTTGTTATTTTAATTTCCCTACTTTTCTAAAAGGCTAGATTTCCCCATGTTAGAGAATGGTTTATTTCTGTATTGGAATCTTTAGCATCTAGTATAATACCTGTCACATAGTAAGCTCAATAAATATACTTGATTGATTGATTGACTCTAACTGAGGGCTTGGATCACATTAGATATTGAACTTTGAGGCTGAATTTGGAAATCACATGCTGCTCACCTTGGCCTCTAGATTTCTCACCCATAGGAAAGGAAAAACATTTCATTCATCTTTTAAACTGAAAACCTTTTCTACCTACAACAATAACAATGACAATAAAAGACCTTAAAATATTAAAGTGGAATTTGATTGCCACATTAATAATTCAAACATGGCAACCCCAAGTAAAATAAATTGAAAAATCCTTTCCCAGTTAGTGTGGCAGAATTCATGGCAGACTGAAAGAAAGAGCTGGAACCATACAACTGAAAGCTCAATTAAATCTTCTGGCATCAGCCTCACTGCTCTCATACTCTTTGGCCTGTTATGATTAGGAAAGTGTCATGGAAGAAAAGAGTTATATGCATCTTGGAAATGTATATACAGGGTACCTGATTCAGGTCAATTTGAATATTTTAATTAGATTCATAGCCTGGTGGACACTCATTTGCTTCATAGCCAGTAGTACTAATTTTGGTTTTCTGTGGAATTTTGTCTTTGTGGTAGAAAGTGGCTCTTAATTATCATTAAAATTTCTTTATTTCTTCTCTTTCTTTCTCTCTCTTTCTTCCTCCTTCCCTCCCTCCCACCTTCCCTCTCTCCCTCCTCTTCCCCCCTTGTCTGTCTCTTTCTTTCTCTCACTCTTTTTCTCTTCCTGTCTCTGTCTCTGTTTCTGTCTCTGTCTCTCTTCCTTTTCCCTCTAGGATATTTGTTGACACAAAGTAATTCAGGGAACATTTAGGGCAGAACATAAGGGTACATGATATTGTCCAGGACATGAAAAAGTGGGGAGTATTAAAGACCAGAGGCAGGTACCATCCTCAGGGAAAGGGAACATCTGGAGAAAGGTATGTCAGGTACAGAGTGGACAGCTGAGCTTGGAACAATTTGTTTCATCACTGGCATTTTTCTGTTGACATTACATTTTTCTGGCTATGCTCACAGCTTCTGACATAATGAATAGAGGTCTCAGAGTACATTCCCAAAGGAACACAGACATCAGGTGTATCCCAGTTGGGTTAGCTGAATTTTCAGAGAGCCATAAAGGGTTTATTTGTTTGTAAAAGATTCTAGGACTCCTCGAAACCTCCATGGCTGCATCAAGCCAGTGAATCAAAGACTAGTTCCTCTGTCTAGTGACTAGTTCTATGTCACACAGACTATGGAGTGACTCTGTACTGCTTTTAGATCCCCAGCTGACTTGCTTTGCTGGGGCTTACAATAACTATTGTTTAGGTCATTGTTATCTTGTTACAGTTAGAAATCCTAGTAAGTATGATTGCTAGGGATGTTACCTGACATGTGTGTCTCTTCTTGACTATCCCTTGCTGGGATTCTGAATAGGAAAACTTTTTATGCAAAAGCTTCTGAAAAAAATCTGAAGGGTCAGTGTGATATAATGGAATAATACCTTCACTAGTTCTGGTTAGAGAATCTAAGACTCTTTCCAGCATCCTCACGTTGAAGCTTTTCCCCAATGAGCCAGTCCTGTCTTTCCTTCCTCTCCTTGGTATGAGGAGAGAAAAAGGAAAGAAGAAATAAGAGGAAAATAGGAAGGCATCAGGAAATATATTGTGAGAACAGTTTCCATCTCTTCAGAGACAGCAGAAAAAAATTCCTCTAAGAAAGAACGGCTGTTCTTTCTCAATCTCACTTCATGCCCTCAGGAAGTATTATTGGAAGTCCAGAGTGCTGGAATTAGAAGACACCTTAGACATCATTGAGTATGACTCTTTTATTCTACACATGAGGAAACTGAAGCTCAGAGAGAAGTGACTTGCCCATAGTCACAAGTGAATATTTCATTTTATCGATACAGATACTAATTTGATTATTAATATCTCAGAGTAAACTCCATTTTGGGGGAACACTTCTATAGATTCCTGTTTGCTTGTTCTAGACAAGACATGGAAGAAGACAGAGGCTTGAATAAGTTGGAATGGGAGGGGAAAGAGTTTTATGAAAACATAGAACATTGTAGCTAGATGTTTATTTTAGACATTTATCTAGTTCAATCTCCTTGTTTTGGTATGAGAAAAGTAATGTCTAGAGAGGGAAAACAAAGCTACCCCATAGATAGTGAGTGAATGAGTCAGAGCTTGGTTTCAGGTCTCTTGACTCTTATTTCAGGGCTTATTCTGTTAGACCATCCTGTCCTGGCAAGCAGAGGCTGCCAGTGAATTTTTTATAGTGAATCATGCTGCTTTTGGTTAAGGAAAACTGTGAGATAGCATCATGATGGAGAAAGATCTCTGGTTAAGGAGTTGGAAAGCATAACTTTAGATCCTGTCTCTGCCATTTACCAACTGTGTGACCTCTCATTTCTTTGAGCTTTGATTGGTGCCCTAATCTAGTAAATTACTCTTTCTTCTCTTCCTCCTTACCTTTCTTCCTTTTTCCCTTTCTCCTCCCCTCCCTCTCTCTCTTTCTTTCTCCCTCCTTCTCTCCCTTCCTTTCTCTCCCCTTTCTCCTTCCCTTTCTCCCTCTCTCTCTCTGTGTCTCCTTCCCTCCTTCTTTCTCTCTTTCTCTCCATCTCTTTCTTCCCCCTCCATTTCTCCTCCCCTATCTCCCTCCTTTTCTCCCTGCTTTTTTCCCTCCCTTCTTCCCTTCTTTTATTCCTCCCTCCCTTCTTTTCTTTCTCCCTCCCTCTCCTCTTTCCTCCTTCTCCTTCTCCCTCCATTCTTTCCTCCCTCTCTCCATCTTTCCCTCCCTTCTTCCCTCTTTCCTTCCCTTTTCCTCCTCCTTTCCAATTGTAGCTTGCCCTAAAAAAAGCAGAGCGATAAGATTCTGGAAAGCATCTCCATTTCTTGACTAATTACTTCTAAACTCTCAAACTTTCTTTGTCTCAATGTTAACTATCCTGTTAGAGACATAACCTGTTTTGTACTTTCTTAGCTGAATTTTGGCCCTCCTGGTTTTATCGTACTCATCTTTAGCTCTTGTGTCTCCACAAAATGAAGTACATGATCAAATTGGATTTTTCTTAGTCATTCATAATGAATTTGAACTTCTTTCTTTTTTTCAGCAAGAAAAGAAGAGCAAGATAATGAAATCTCTAGAGTACTTAGCAATTTAAGCCCAATCTGATAATATAGAGATGGCTGAAGAATGCCATTCTTCTCTGTACACAAATGAACGGGAGTGTTTCTGTACTCTGCCATTCTCACAGACATCTTGTTTCTTGGGAGCATGCCTGGGTAGGAAAGAAGAGATGAAAAGACTGTGATCTCTTGCCAAGTTTTAGCACTTTGAAAAAACTCCCAGATGCTAAGAAATCTGAGCGTCAATAATGATTCTGCCATTCATTCCTGCTCCTATCTCTCAGTCTTCTGACCCAGCCCTCCTTAACCCTCTGTGCCAAGCCAAGTTCTCCAATTTCTTTAAAAATCTGCCCCAAAGTCTGCCAAGAAACCTTCCCAGATGAAGCTGACTGTTAGCAGAGGTTACATCGATAATGGTAATTACTGGGATTCTGAATAGGAAACTTTTTATGCAAAAGCTTCTGAAAAAAATCTGAAGGGTCAGTGTGATATAATGGAATAATACCTTCACTAGTTCTGGTATTATATTATCCAGTTTTGTGTCAGTGGGAAGTCACTGTAACCCTCAGCTTTCTCATGTGTAAAATCATCAAGTTGTAATAATGGTCATTGAGCGATCTCATGAAACTAAGGGAAATGATATACCAACTTCAAGTAATGATCAGGTGCCCTTGTAAATAGAATAATTTTCTCTTAACTACTAGACATTTCCCCCCTCATTTGGGCAGAGAGTTAAAACTGACTGGGCCAAGAAGGAATTCTCTTCTTCCACATTCCTTTAGACTTCATGCAGAAGGATCCAGGAAGGCTTAGATTCAAATCCAGAGTCTATCACTTACTAGCTGTATAGAGAAACTATGAGCAGAGTAGAAAGAACCCTGACCTTAGAGTAGGAAGACATGTTCAAAACCTGTCATGGATGTTTATTTTCTATGTAACATTGGATAAGTCAGGGAACCTCCATGAGCCTTAATTTTTCACTATCTCATCCATCTATTTATCTCATTTATCTATTTGTCTATCTATCTTTCTATCTCTATCTCATCTATCTGTCTATATCTCATCTGTCTATATTGAATCAGATTGACTTGACAGAGTACTACAATTACAGTGATACTTATGTGCTTATATCTTAGGATATTGGAATCCTTGATCTGGAAAGACACTGGGGAGTGATTTAATCTTTCTTCCTTTTAGGTGCCTCCATATCTAAGCCATATAAGCCTGATGAAAATATATGCTATTTCTTAATAACACCAAACAGGTTAAAAACAGCAACCTCTCTTGCTCACTCACTTATTGGGGTTAAAGGAACTTAACATACATAGGACCAAGGGATTGTTATTAGATTTCTTTGTAACTTTGGGCAAATAGTTTCATCTTTATGACCTTCAAAGTTTTCCTCTATCAAGTGAATAAGTTGGAATATATAATCTCTAAAGTAATGTACCTAAAAGTCCCCCCCCCCTAAAAAATCCTTTCCTAGTTTAGAGCCCATAGAGAGAAATATTTTGGAGGGGTGGCGCTTGGAGTAGTTTGCTATGGATGCTCATTTATGTTTATATATTTATAACAGGGCTGTGTCTGTAGCTCTTGATAGTCCTTCAAATTCAGAACATTGAGGTAGGTTTGGGGCAAATCCCACACAGTACTCAAAACCCTTTCCCCATTGAAAACATACTGATGAGATCAGGTTTAAAGAAATATCTAGGGCACTTTGAAGTGGAGGAAATAATTCATAAAAGAGTTAGCCTTAGGATGTCTTACTCTTTTACCAATGGAGTGTATGTGTGTGTGTGTGTGTGTGTGTGTGTATTTGTGTTGGAAGTGGAAGAGATGGTGATAGAGGTTTATTGTTTAAATATGAATCTCTGTATGCTTTTAACTCTGGTAAAAACCACCTCCTTCTCCCAAACTAAGCAGTCTTTCTGACTCACTGATCAGGACCAGGAACATACAACCTGGGGCAATTGCCTTGAAGTCAGCCCCACTAGGGAAGGCTGGGCTGCCAGTGATCAGAAGCCCTGATGTTTGCATTCCTTCCTTGCAGTCTTATCAGGGGTGGCAGGTTTAAGTGCTGCTGAAATACCCTTTCTATTTCTTTCTGATCAGGTACGCAGGCCAGGAATGGCTTCTTTAATCACCGAAGCCACTAGGTAATAGTGGAGTGTTGGGGAGAATATAAATTTTAACGAGAAGAGATGAAGAGTGATTTTTTTTTTCTGTTGTAGTCCTATAACAGTCCCTCTTCATCAGAGACATTAAATCTTTTGGACACTCTAAGGAAGGCACACTCAAGCAATTACAAATTTGATGTTGACTTAATTGCCCTTCATAAATCACCTCAGTTCCGGGCCTATAGATATTTTTTTAAATGGCCACCATTTCAATGTGCAAATTTATGTTTTTAGTTTGGCATTGTATTAATTTTCAATATGGAATTAAAACAACCAAAGTCAGATCTCTCAAGGTTCCAGGGTCATCTGGAGAAAAGCATTGAAATGGAGAGTGTTACCCTTTGCCCATAAAATATTTTACATAGCTGATGCCCTATCATCCCAGACCTGCTCTTGGGTGGCGATGTCAAAGAATTTTTCATCTGCTGGTGAGTCTGCCAAACACCCTGATGGAAAAATCTGTGAGGTCTCTTCAATTTGAGACAAGTGATAGGACTTCTGACCTGTTATCGGCATCTGAAAACTAATGGTCCCATACTCTGCTCTTATTCCTGAAATAATGTGCTGCCTTTGACTTGCTCCAACATGAACCCAGCACTTATCAAACTGAGATGTGAAGGTCAGGGACAGTATGGGAAGAATGGCAGGATAAGGGCTAGGGAAGCACATTTGTTTTGCCTATGTCCCCTATGCTGACAGTCAGGTGAGACCCTCCCACTTAAGAAATGACTCTGCTGGACCTTGGAAGAAGGAGAACAATTTTCTCTGGAATATGATATTTACACTTATGGTTCAGATACTGGCTCATCAGGATTCCCACTCTGTCTTCAAGAGTAAGCAGAACTTACTGCTAGTTTCCTGACCTTGAAAGAAAAAAAAAAAATGCAAAGGAAAGAATCCTCTTCTTTAATCCTGAATAAATAAACTCCATTTTCTCATTCATCTACATATTCTGTGTGGCTGAGACAAGCAGTCCAATTTGCTAATAATCCCAGATTCTGGGTCATGGGTTCAGACAATGGCAATTCACCTCCCTCCTTTCTCTGCACCCAGGATAAGAAGCTAGTAAAACCCTCTTGTCCTTGTATCAGAGCACAATATTGATTTTTATGGAAATTTGGATGATGAGAAATGTCTCCTCTAATTAATTCCCAATTTTCCTTAGATTTACAAGTCATTTCACACTGGAAAAATATAGATTGTTGTCTTTGTTCAAGAGAGAGAGGCCCTTGTGAATCCTAAAGTTAGCCTAGACGATGAGGCTGTCTTCCCAGTCAGAAAATAAAAACTCATGAGAGACAAGATTGTCTGATCTTTGTCTTTATATCCCCAATATGTAACACAGGCACTTAATAATGTTGGGTTGAATTGTTGAGTTCAGATAAGATTGATTTTCTGTATCCCAAAAGGTTGGGCCTTGCACAAAAAGGGAAATTTCCCTTTAATTATCAGGCAATTTCAGAAAGAGGATAGTATATTCTGCATTTGGATCTGGGTTTCTTAGAGGGAAAGTGTTTGATCCATATTCAGATTTTTTCATAGCAGTTTATATTAATAGAGCCATAGAATATTCAAGTCAATGGAGAGTCATTCCTTGTGCATTTTGTATGTGCCAGGAACTGAATTAAGCATTGGGTTCATAAAAAAAGTCTCCCCTCCTGTCCCACCCTCCAAAAAACCCCATAGTCCCTGCCCTCCAGGGCATTTTAGTGAAGGAGATATGAAACTATCTAGATACATAACAGTTATATACAGAATAGTGAAGGTAATAAGAAAGCAGTGGGGAGAGATTAGGACCGATGTTCTTTGGGGGTGCCTAGAGCTGGAAGGAATCTTGGAATTTAGTTTCTCATTTTACAGATGAGGAAACTGAGGATCAGGGAGATTCTCTTGCAGAGAACCATCCAGTATAGAGGATGACTTTCAAGGAAAGCTCTCTCTGTTAGTGGATCAGACACTTTTTCTTGGCTACTGAATTCACATTCTTGACTTTTCCTTCTTATGATACCAGCTTCATGCACTGGCCTGTTTATTTTCTGAATTGGCCTGCTTGTAATTCAATAGGCTATTTTGGTCCAGATTTATAGCTTGTTTTTGAAGTATCCTAAGCCTGATTCTTATTCTGACTATACATGGGTTGATAACTCAATGTCCCAAGCTGATTCCCCACAGGATCAATCTTGAGAAACTGTGAAGGAAGTAAGAATTATGTATTCTGGCCTGAGTATGTAAGCACCTTTTACAGGATTCCACAAATCAATTATGGGAATAAGGCCAGGATAAAGGCTAGGAAAGTACATTTGTTTTACTGGTACTCTCTGTTCTGAGAGTCAGGTGAGACCCTCCCACTTAAAAATGACTCAGTGGTCAAGATGTCCCATAATCAGATTAAGATGGACACTCTTGATTTTTCTATGATTGGTCACTATTTGGGATGTGAAATGACCCAAACAAGGATGTGCCATTGAAAAGATCCTTGAGGATGGTTCTCCACTAGTGCCTTCCTCTTATCTGACCACTTTTTCCCCAATTCCTGGGTTTCCTTGGATGTTCTATATGTATTTTGCCTATATCTATATATGTATATCTTGTTTCCTCCAACAGGATATCAACTTTTCAAAGGCATGGACTGTTCTATTTTTGTCGATGTATCTCTAGTTAAAGACTGCCTAGCACAGGGTATTCATTTAATAAATGTTTATTAATTGATAGAAATGAAAGTGCTGCAAAAATAAAAGAGATCAAAAAGATGTTAAAAGAATAAAAGACTCTAAGGATTCCAAGGGTTTGAATTAAGTCATTATCAGGTATCTTTGATATCTATTATATTCCCTGTCTAGCCACAAACAAAATTTGAACCACAGCGGGCCAGAACTGTGGTGTTCTACCTTTTCTTTGTCTATGGCTAGGCTGATTGCTGTGAAAGGGAGACTTTTCCCTGACAGATAGTGTAGAGACTGCGGTTCTATTATGAAAGCTATAATTATTCAAATTACATGCTACCTTGTAATTACTGGGAGTTTTGCCATTTTGTTAATTAGATGGATTTATATGAATTACCTGCTTTATGAGAATCTATGAATATTTACTAGAAAAGCCAAAGAGAAAAATCCTGTATTCTTTTTTGTTATTTGACCATAGCACCATGTTGTGAGTGAGATCTAGCCAAATCTCCTTGATGCTTTTTGTTAATCCATGTTATTTAGATATATACTCGTAAAGCTGCATCTCCCAATTTTTTTAATGTCCCCTGTATTACTCAGAACCATTTTTTGTAATAGCACCTTTGGTTGATAGGAATAATATCTATCTTAGGGTCATGGAATCATAGTTTAAGATGGAAGAGGCCTTAGAGGTAATCTAGTCCTATCCTCTGATTTTTCAGATAAAGAAACTGAAGTCCAGAGAGAATAAGGATCTTGTCTAAGATTATACAGGGAGTAAGAGGTTTGGGATTTGATCCTCTGGGATTTGATTAGGTCTTCTGACTTCAAATCCAGCCCATTTTCCAACCATACTACTATCTGCTCCAGAAGGCATGATTTGACCTGTGATATATCTGAATTCATATAATGAACTATGTTAGGCAGAATGGGATTTAGTGCTACTTTGAATATGTGGGAAATGAGCACAAAGCAGTAATTCAATTTATATAGCACTTAGTGGTTTTCAAAGTACATTCCTTACAATAACATTGTGAGATAGGTAGGGCAAGTGTTCTTCCCGTTTAGTAGAAGAGAAAATGGAAGGTGAGGATTAAATGACTATCGTCACACAGCTAGTAAATAATGGTGCTGGGAATCAGATTCAAGTCATCTAACACATAGTTATTGAATCTCAAGAATTAAAATAGATCCTAAAGGTTATCTAACTCACTCACCAAGCTGGTGCAGGAATTCTAAGATTCTGAGAGAGAGAGAGAGAGAGAGAGAGAGAGAGAGAGAGAGAGAGAGAGAGAGAGAGAGGTTCTTCTTGAACATTTCCAATAATGAGGAATATACCTACTTCATAAAGAAGTCTCTTCCATTCTTATATAGTACTAGTCTTTATAAAGTTTTTTTATAATATTAAAATGAGTTTAAAAAGCAGTTATTAAATAATTACTATATGCCAGTATGCTAAATGTTGGGGATATAAAAAAGAAAGAAAAAAGATTTTGTTATTTGAAAAAAAATTAAATAAAAAGAGTTTTAGTTCTTAGTTGTGTTTTTTGATGCAAGGAAGAACAAATCTCTTCTCCCATGATAACTCTTTATATTTGAATGCATATGGGATATTTTGTCTTTTTCTTTTAGTCTAAATATTCCCAGTTTACATGCTCACAGGACTTGGTAGTCACCTAGATGAACTCACACTTCAAATGAATCCCTGTTTCGATTCATTTGCCTAGTATTCATCTACTCTTTGCTTGCAGACTTCCACTGGACATAGGGCCCACAAGATCCTAAGGCAGCCCATTATACTTATGGATAGTTCCAGTTATTCAGAGGCTTTTTCTGATGTCAGGGCTACTCTGGTTACTGCTTTAGACATTGACTGGTGTGACCCTGGCAGATTTCTGTCTTCCTTAGTTTTCTCATCTGCAAAAAAAAAAAGAAAAAAAAAAAAAGATAATAACATGTATCTCTTCAGGTTGTTGTGAGGATCAAATGAAATAATGTTTATAAAAATGCTTTGTGAACCTTAAAGTTTTAGAGAAATGCTATATTCTTCTTCCTCCTCTTCTTCCTCCTTCAAAGGTGTTTACCACTATCATGGAAGAGATTTAGTTAAGTTCAAGTTTAAGAAGGATTCCATGTAGATGGATGTGATCCTCTATACAGCTGGCAGATGATAACATTCTCATCATCTAGGGGCAAGATATAGGTCAGAATGACTGGAGATGCCATTGCTGAAAACTTACAAGATTTGTAACCTAGGACCATGCCTTAAAAATCAATCTGTTTTCTCATCAATTGGCCAAGACTAATTCCTAGCTCAAGATTCATTTGATCACTGTTTGGGTTCTGCTAGCTCAGAGTGAGTATAATAGCAATTTTTTTTGAGGGTCTTCCCTTCCCAGGTGGATTTTTTTTTGACTAGGTAAAAAAGATCATTCTCTGTCTCATTTTTACTTAGCCTTAATCACTGATTGGGTATTGAATGAGTCAAACTGACCTGTTAAAGACCCTAACTTTAAAAAGCCAAGATTTTCCAAGATATCCAAGGCCATCTCCAGTCATCTAGTTCTATGTCTTGCCCTAGACCCATATGGCTCTGGAGGAGAGTGTAAGACTGATACTTTGCTAAGCCCTCCCTCACTTAAATCCAACTTTCTTGTATGTCATAGAATTACCTCTCTGATGTTATGGTCCCTTTTGAGAATGAGGGACAAAACAACAGCAGTAGCAACAATAACAACATGAATAGGCTAGGTGACTGGGAATATAAAGATAAAAAATTAGCCCTCGTACTCAAGAAGTTTATATTCTATTAATACAAGGGTTCTTAACTTGATATCCATGAACCTATTTAAAAATATTTTGATAACTATATTTAAATAAAATTAGTCTCTTTTATAATCTTATGCATATTATTTTATGTATTTAAAATATTATTCTGGAAAGAGATCCATAGGTTTTACCAATATGACAAAAAGGACCCATGATAAAAAAAATACTTATCCCCTATGTGGGGGATATAACATGTACAGAAATTAGAAAATAAAAAGTATACAAAAGATAATTCAAAGTAATTTCAAGAAGAAACATTAATAACTAGAAAGATTAAAGTAGTATTAATGTAGGTGTTAGCACCTCAACTGTATTTTGAAGGAAATTAGAGATTGTAAGAGACAGAGGTAAGGAAGGAGAGAATTATAGAATTTGGGGGGATCATTTGTGCAAAAAACAAAGTTTTTTTTACATGGAATAGTTAGCATACTGTTTAAACTAAAATAGAGAATATGAATAAGACTTTAAAGTTAGAAGGGAGCCACATAGATCTTTAAATGCCAGGTTGAAGATTTTATATTTTAGATAATGATAAATGTTGGAGAGGATGTGGAAAAACTGGGACACTAGTTGGTGGAGTTATGGACTGATCCAATCATTTTGGAGAGCAATTTGGAGCTATGTCCAAAGGGCTATAAAACTGTTCATACCTTTTAAGCCAGCAGTATCACTACTGGGTCTATGTCCCAAAGACATCATAAAAGAACTAAAATGGCTTTTTTGTAGGGAAAAAGGAACTGGAAAATGAGTGGATGCCCTTCAATTGGAGAATGGCTGAATAAGTTTTGGTATATGAATGTAAAGGAATTTTATCATTCTATAATAAATGATGGAACAGCTGATTTCAGAAAAGCCTGGAAAGACTTACATGAACTGATACTGAGTGAAGTGAGTACAACCAGAAGAACATTATACACAGTAACAGTAAGACTATATGATGATCAACTGTGATGGACTTGGCTCTTCTTAGCAATACAGTGATCCAAAACAATTCTAATAGACTTAGGATGAAAAATGCCATCCACATACAGAGAGAGAACTATGGAGATTGAATGTGGATCAAAGCATAGTATTTTCACCTTTTTGTTGTTTGTTTATTTTTTCCTCATTTTTTTCTCTTTTGTTCTGATTTTCTTTTGCACATGACAAATGTGGAAATATGCTTACAAGAATTGCACATATTTAAAGTAAAAAAGGATTTTGTATTTTATTCTAAAGACAAAAGGGCTTTAGTGAAGATTTTTTAAAATTAGGGAGAAAATGGTCATATCTGTCTTTTAAAGTACCATTTTTGGCAGCTGTGAAAGTGATAGGATAGAAAGCATAGAATCAGGGAGATCAGTTAGAATACTATTTACTCCAATAGTCTATGCAAGATTGGGTAAGGATATATATAGGATAGATGCTACAGTCAGTAAGAAGAAAGATCCAGAAATTGTTATGGAAGAAGAATCAGTAAGGATGGTTCCTCAAGGGATATGGAGTTGGAAAGAAAAGAAAGACTCTAAGATAATATAAAGAGGTGAATATGGACGTTTGGAAATATTTTGCTGCACAAGAAAAATCAATTCTAAAAGAAAGAAAATGAGAAAGAAAAAAAATAACAACAAAAAGAATAAAAATACTATGTCATGATCTACATTCAGTCCTCACAGTCCTCTCTCTGGGTGTAGATGGCTCTCTTCATCACAAGATCCTTGGAACTGGCCTCAATCATCTCATTGTTGAAAAGAGTCACATCCATCAGAATTGATCATTGTATAGTCTTGCTGTTGCCGTGTATAATGATCTCCTCGTTCTATTCATTTCACTCAGCATCAGTTCATGTAAGTCTCTCCAGGACTCTTTGAAATCATCCTATTGGTCATTTCTTACAGAGCAATAATATTCCATAATATTCATATATCATAATTCATTCAGCCATTCTCCAATTGATGAGCATCCATTCAGTTTCCAGTTTCTGGCCACTACAAAGAGGGCTGCCACAAACATTCTTGCATATACAGGTCCCTTTCCCTTCTTTAGTATTTCTTTGGGATATAAGCCCTGTACTAGCATTGCTGGATCAAAGGGTGTGCACAGTTTGATGGCCTTTTGGTCATAAGACCTGTCCCATTCTTGAGGCAATGGCAGCAGCACAACTAGTAGGTGATACTTTATTGGGCAGAAAAAATGTCATTTATCACAGTCAGATCCTCTTCAGTGGATTACAGCCCACAGAAGTCCACAAATGGTTTTGTACTTTCTCATCAGCTCGAGCTTCTCCATAAAGGATCATTATGATCTTCTGATCAAACTGATATATCACTTGTTGGAGTGTACATTGTCTGCTTCCACACTGAAGCATTATGGGTAATCACCCAAAAGTTGGGATTAGCTTGAGGAAGGAATTTGATTTCTAGGGAAATCTGTGTCCTCAGGCATCCTGAAAGTGCTTCAGGATTTCCTACATAGTTTAAAGATAATGTATCTTGAATATAGAAACCTAGACAGAACCAGTCTTTTCCCTTAGAAGATTACTAGAACTTCTCAACAGATTTTAAATTTCACAACTCTGAAATAAATCTCCTTTCCATTGGAAATTCTCCACCTTGGGGCTAAACTCTTATGACTAGTTCTAGTTACCCCCTCTAAATATTTATAACCTTAGAAAGAACAGTCCCATTTCAGAGGGGGGTGGGTCTGAACCAATTTTCAAGAGGTTAAAAAGAGAGTAGGAAATAATGAAAACAACTGGACAAACATCCTTTTTGGGATTCTTTGAAAGAGAGGTGAGACATAGCCAGAGGGGATGGTAGTGTCAAGGGAAGGTTAAATGTAAATTCCTTCATTTAAGTTAAAAAAAAAATCAATTATATTTGGGAATGAGACAGAATTGACTTGATAACAATTCAGACCTAAAGGACCAGAGAGCTGAATCTGCACTGTTATGACTACTAAAAAGCTAATGCATTTTTCGTCTGAATTAATTGAAGTTCTATGTTCAGAGCAAGTAAAATTAATTCCACTGTATTCTTCTAATCAAAACACATATGCAACATTATGTTCTCTTCTGAATATTGCCTTTTTTTAAGGGATGATAACAAATTGAAGTAGAAAGCCATAGCAGGTGATGAGTCTCTAAACAAAGGCAAATACTGAGATAGAGGAAAACATTATGTCCATAAGATCTTCACTTCATTATCAATTAACTTAATTCTTGCTTCTGCTTTGTCTTCTAAATAAAACCTTAAATTTCAAAAACTTTGACTGGCTTGTATAGCCTTTAGCAAAATGCTTGCAGCTTGAACATTTTAAGCCTTTTTCCTCTAGTTGTCTCCTACTGAATTAACTGAACTATTGCTCTCTAATGACTCAATGAACCAGCCTTTCTCTGCTCAGTCTTCCCTTTAGATTTTTTGTTCACAAATTTTCTATGTACCTGCCCTTAATTTCTGTATTATGCATGTTGTCCAGTCATTTCTGGAGTGGTTTGTCATTTTCTTCACCAGCTCATTTTATAGATGAGAAAATTAAAGCAAATAGGATTAAGTGCCCTGTCCAGGGTCACACAGCTACTAAGTGTCTAAGGCCAGATTTGAATTTAAAAAGATGAGTCTTTGTGATATAGGTACTCTTTCCACTGTACCATTTTACACACAGACAGATACAGGCACACACACATTATTATATATTACACACATTACATATGTATAATGTATATACAAATCATATTTATGTAATGTTTCCTATCTTTCCATCCCAAGAGCCATCTATATAACAAAGAATAAAAAAGAAAAAAGAACAAAGAAAGCTATTGAGCAAAACTAAGTAAGATATCACTTAACTGATAGTCTATACATTCTTCCAAAGTCTCCACCTTTGCAAGATAGGAGGGAAATTCCTCTTGAAATTTCTTCTTTAGGTAGGTATAATATGCAGTATAGACTTTCTTTTTTTTTTCTGCCATTTTTTCCATTTATATTTTTGTCACTATATATGTTTTTCTGGATCTGTTTGCTTCACTTTTTATCAGTTCTTTGTATTCTTCATTCATATGGCACAAAAATGTTTCATTAAATTCATGTACCATGTTTAATGTATTATTACAGATTGCACTGTTTCTTAACATTGACTGGACACACTTAAAGACTTAAGAACAAGATTTTTAATTGATAATTTTATATCAAATACTCAATTTTTAAGCAGCATGGAATGAAAAACTTTCAAAATATACTTAGTAGAAAGTCCAAGCATTTATTAGACACCTACTATTTGCAGTAGCAATCATGCCAAGTGCTTTTAATTATTTCATGTGATCCTCTCAGCTACCTTGGAAGCTAGATGTTAGTGCTATAGATAGACTAGGGAAACTGAGACAAAAATGAAGTGACTAAAGTGTTCTTAACTCTGGGCCTGTTTCTCCATTGTATTATCTAGCTATAGAAGAAATCAAAATCCCATAAGAAATGGATGACGTACCAATCATTCCTGTCATCCTCTCTATTACTGGAGATGTTATGAATATGCTTATAGAAAATGAGTTAGCATTCTGAATCTTCTATTAACACAAGGCTATTATTTTATCTATCTGTTTAATAGTGTACAGAATATTGAATATAAAAATCTATCAGGATAGGTCTTTTTTATTAAAGCTTTATTTTCAAAACATATGCACAGACAATTTTTCAACATTGATCCTTGCATAGCCTTGTATTCCAAATTTTCCCTTCTTTCCCCTCAACCCTCTCCTAGATGGCAAGCACATCTTAAAATATATGTTAAATCCAACATATATATACATATTTATACAATTATATTGCTGTATAAGAAAATTCAGATCAAAAAAGGAAAGAAAATGAGAAAAAAAACAAAATGCAAGAACAACAAAAAAGAGTGAAAACGCTATGTTGTGATCCACACTCAGTTCCCACAGTCCTCTCTGTGTGTAAATGGTTTCCTTCATCATGAGATCATTGGAACTGGGCTTCAATCAGCTCAATGTTGGAAAGAGTCATGTCTATCAGAATTGATCATTATGTAGTCATGTTGTTGCCATGTATGATGATCTCCTGGTTCTTCTCATTTTACTCAGCATCAGTTCATGTAAGTTTCTCCAGGACTCTCTAAAATCACAGGACAGTGTCTTATCCTGGTACCATTTCTTTATGAACACTGAACAAGATGCAAATGCTTTTTTTATAATAATATCAGTAAAATTGTAATTATATATGATAATAAATTCATACTAGTTAGCAATTAATATTTATATAGTGCTTTAAGTCTTGCAAAGTATTTTGCATATATGTCTTCACAGCCATGTTCAATAGCTATAGAAACAGATTCCCAAAGTTTAAAGGATGTGTTCCGTATGTTCAACATCACACAAATATGAGTGGTGATTATATAAGAGAAAGTCCTGTATATGTTTTCTGATTTCTAGGCTGCTGCTCTTCTCAGTAGTTGCTACTGGACAGAGATGGTTACATAGAGAAATCTTTTTTTTCCTATTCAGTGTTGTTATATCTTTGAATTACTTTAAAATCAATTTATGTCTTGCTGGGTTTTCTTAGAGTTGAACAATTTTCTTGAGGACACAAAGTTACTTCTGGTGATTGTAATACACTTCTGCAATGATGATGTTCTTTTTTAATTGTCTTATATTGTGGAAGATGAGAGAAATCAGTACAATAAATATTGCCCCTTGTTTGATCAGGGAAGAGAATGTCTAACAGACAGAAGAATTTCAGTTTCTTGGAATCATCCAGATTCAGACAATTTGAAAGGAGTAATTCTAGCTCTTTGCTATATTACCAGAAAATGGTGCTATTCTTTTCAACATTTTCGTAAATGACTTGGAAAAAGATATATCTGGCATGTTTTTAGAATTTATAGAGGACATGAAACTGGGAAGGATTGCTAATTGATTGGATTATAGAATCGGGATCCAAAATGATTCTGACAGGCTAGAAAGATGACTTAACAAAAATGAAATCTAATAGGGATTAATATGCAATACTGCAGTTAGGTCCAAAAAAGCAATTGCAATAATATAGGTGGTAAGGGTACAATGCAATTTATGTACTAAAGACCTAGAGGGCTTAATGGAGTGCATGAATATTCAGTGTAAGTCAATAGTAGGGTATTCCACTGGGGTAGGGGGCAGTGGAATAATGAATGACATCCTAGATTGCATTAGTGAAAGTATAAGACCCAGAGAGGCCACTGGGTGGTATAGTGGATAGACAATAAGGCTTGGAAATAGGAAGAGCTGAGTTCAAATTCTGCTTCAGATATTTGCTTAGCACATGTCTGACTCTTCATCATCCCATTTGATGGTTCGATAATGGAGTGGTTTATCATTTCTTTTTCTAGCTTGTTTTAAAGCTAAGAAAACTGAGGCAAATAGCTTGCCTGGGGTCACAGAGCTAGTAAGTGTCTGAAGCTGAATTTAAACTCATGAAGATGAATATTCCTGGCTCCAGACTTGGCACTATGTGTACTGCACCAAAAAATCACCCCAACCATTGTTTTTATTTATTAATTTTATTATTAATAATTATAATGTCTAAATATAATATATAATAATTAATAATATTAGTTTATTGTTATTAATTTATTTATTAAGATAAATACTTATTTCCTTCCTTCTAGAGAGAGTTGTTCTAATCCCATCTTCAGTGTTGGCTTCAGTTCTCAATGCCATATTTTAGAAAGGACAACAGCAAGTTGGAAGGCAAAGGAGCGTGATGACCAGTATGAAGAGGTGACTCAACTGAATGGGGAGAAACATTGCTTTGGGAGGCAATGTGGATCTTTTTGACGATTCCTCCCTTCTAGTAATTCTCAGAATCTTGGCCAAAAGAGTTTTGTGGTGAGTGAAAGTCAATAAAACAATCTCAACTTTTCCTAAGAGAGACAGGGATATTTAATAAATACAACCTAGGACCTAATGTAGTCCTAATAAAGTAGCTAGATCACTGGCCTTATAACAAGGAAGAAACAGGTTCAAATTCCAACTCTGATACATACTGACCGTGTGACCTTGTGCAAGTCACTTAACCTATACACTGGGACTGTTAACTTGGAATCTCTGAATAGATTTTAATATTTTGATACCTATTTCAATATTTTTTTTGGTGATGGTATGTGGGGTTTTATGTGTATGTGTGTGTGCATTTTAAAATCTTCTGAAAAGAATACTGTAGGCTTTTCCAGACTTCCAAAAGGGTCTATGACATAAAAGAATTCAGGTTCAAAGACTCTTAAGTTGCAAAGAAGATGCTGACTTACATTAGTTGAAGGAATTTCTTCATTTAAGAGTTTCTTGCATCTAAATAAATACTTGTACAGATTCATGGAGCAAAAGAAGTGGCACTTATCAGAATGTGGATAACTTGCCCCATTAGCAGTCCCCAGGTTTTTTGCCTTCTGATGGGAATTTGAATTACAGGATTATGCTATACACTTGGGGAATTTCAGCACTTTGGAGAAAGTTGGATTTACCAGAAAGAATTGCATGGATTTCTTGTGGATTATTGTGAGTCCTTCATTTTAGAGGTTTTTTTTTTTCTTTCATTTTTGAAGGATAGGTGGGTTAGTGACTATCCTACAGCTAATACACACACCACACACAGATATATATATATATATATATATATATATATATATATATATATATATATATATATATATATATATATATACATATTTTTTCAGCTAGGGTTAAGTGATTTTTCCAGGATCATCCAGCTAGGAAATGGGTGCTAGTCATCTTGTAATTTGTTTTGTTTTGAAGCAATTGGATTTGGTTTTTATGTTTTGTTTTGTTTTGAGGTAATTGGATTAGGTTTTTATGTTTTGCTTTGTTTTGAGGCAATTGGGTGAATTCAGGTCATCTTCCTTTCAGGGATAGTTGTCTGTCTGTTCTGCTACCTAGCTGCCCCTAATATATATGTTTTTACCTTGAATGTCATTTGAGATCTATGGACCTTTCAATTTAAAAAAAAAAATTGTATCCATGGAGCAATGGCAGGGGTTCCAATGCTATACATGAAAAGAAATCATTTAAAAGTTTAATTATTTAAATTTCTTTTATATTTCTTTTGCTTTAGGAATTTTGAATAATAAGTTTAAAATTTTAATTTTAACAAGATGGGGCACCCTGTCATCACACACTGAATGTGTGACAGTCACTGGACAATACTTTCTCAGATAAGTAGATTGGTAAATGAGGTCTTCTTGCTTAGCTATCCCATCACCTAGTGTAGCTCCACTAGACTTCTTCTTGTGGGGTCATGTTAAGACTATTGTCTTATTTTTAACCATTGAGTAGCAACTAATGTACATTATTTTTAAAGTTAAAAAATCAGCTCAAAATGATAGTACTAAGAAGCACATCAATATTTTAAATAACCTTTCAAGTGTTTTACTTTTTAAATTAAACTTCTGAAGTTATTAAACCTTAAAACTATATTAAGGCTTTTGAGACATCCTATATAAGCTATATATTTGACCCATATTCTGAAGTTTCCCAGAGATAACACTAGGTGGGAGCAATGTGAGCCAGAGAGAGGGAGGGAGGGAGAGACAGAAAAGGAAAGAGGGAGGGAGGGAAGAAAGGAAAAAAAGGTGGGAGGGAGGGAAAAAGAAAAAGAGAGAGAGAGAGAGAGAGAGAGAGAGAGAGAGAGAGAGAGAGAGAGAGAGAGAGAGAGAGAGAGAGAGAGAGAGAAAGGAAAAGGAAAAGGAAAAGGAAAAGGGAAAGGGAAAGGGAAAGGAAGATGGAAAGGGAGAAGGAGAGGGAGAGAGCACCTGCCTGTGATGTGGCAGGGTTACTGGTCTGAAAGGGAGCAGAAGAGCAGCATAAAGCTATAAGGCATTTCCTTGAAAAGAAAGGAGAAGAAAGGAGACATGTATTAGTAGAGCAAGTCCTCCTTTAAAGCTTTCTACGCCAATGAAATCACAAGTGGAATTTCCTTTTCTTAATGTCCCCTATGTCATTGAAAACACATGTGTAGTATCCATTCCTAACAGGCACATGAAGTTTCAGAGAAATATCTAGATTACTAAAAACCCATAGTCAGGAAATTCATTGTCCAGTGCTTAACCTTTTTTCTGTACTTATGCAGGCTAATTTAATGGAAAAGTCACATCTCTTGCCAATATTGTACTTGAAGATTCAGTGGCTTTGTAGAATAATAATAATAGCTAGCATTTATATAGTTCCTACCATGTGCTGGAAACTATACTAAACACTTTACAAATATTATCTCATTTGGTCCTCACCACAATCCAGGGAGGTAAGTGCTACTAGTATCCCCATTTTATAATTGAGAAGACAAAAGAAATAAGATTAATTGACTTGCCCAGAATTACACAGCTAGTAAGTGTCTAAAGTCAAATTTGAACTCAGGTCTTCTTGATTCCAGGTCCAAAGTTCTATTCACTGAGCCATCTGTTTGCCAGAAGTTTGTGATCTGTTTATTGACATAGATTTTTAACAACCCAGGATCATCTCCACACTATGATGAGGTTGCCTTTGTGGAAATATCAGCTTACAAAAGGTCACAGGAGTGACTTGCACAAAGCCCTCATGGATGGGGCTTTCCTTCTATTTGGGATATCTTCTATAGGTTTTTCTTTGCAAATGTCCTTGTAGAAGCAGAGCAAAATAGGGATAGACATGGGGAGGTTAGTATAATGTTAATAGAGGATGCAGACTGTGCAAACACTATTTTGGGTCCATCTTCTCTATCAGAGAAAATGATTATTTCACTAGAAATGGCACAATAAATGTAGTTTGAACAACTAGAGTCAAAGATAGTAAGGGGGTGCCTGCCAAACTAGTATGCATCTGGAGGAGGGGGTCCAATGTTAGATGAAGAAAAGTTGAAAAAAACTCAAGCATTATCTTAGAAAAGAGAAGGCAATGGAACAAAGGATCATCATTTTCAAGTATTTTAAAGGATCTTTCTTTCTTTCTTTCTTTTTGGTTTTGCTTATTGTGCTGAGCAAGGTTTATTGTGAATAGATAATTTATATATCTATTTAAAAAAAGAAGATTGATTACCATTACTTTGCATAACTCTGGGGAATAAGATTAAGACTAATGGTGGAACATTATAAAACAGTGTATATTGGGATTAATATAATATAATATGTAATAATTAAAACTGCTTAACAATGTCTCGAGTTCATCACTCCTAGTGAGTTCCCATTACTATATGTTTTGGGGAATCATTCGATGTTTTTTCAGAAAATATAAAGTTTTATTTTCCCTAAATAACTTTGGAAGTGCTCAGAACTCTGTTCTAAACAACATCCAATTGTGACTTTAAAAGATGGATGATAAGATGCTTTTTGATGGAAGTCAAGTATTGAACTTAACTCTCAGATGTGGCCAATGTGTTGATCTATTTTGCTTGAATGTATAAATTCTTTACAAGGAAAGGCTTCTTTTTGGAGGTATATATGGAGAGTGATTTAGTGAGTATTGGTAGATATGGAAAAGAAGAGCATCACTAATTTTTTGAATATTCAAAAAGAAGAACAAAATGCAGAAAAATGCAAATTGAACAATATGTTACTATCTTCTCAAAACATTTACATATATAGAGAGTTCTTAGTTCTCTATATTACCCTCTTTCCTGTTCTTTGAATCTTGAAAGGTTGTATATGTTGATGGTTGTTAAATTCACAACAAAGAACAAAAATTTTAAAAATGAAAAAGTTTTCTTTCCCCTCAAATTTGGTAGCCACATCTCTGGTGTCTCACAGCTCTGAATATCTACTCACTAGTTGGGCTTCACCTGAAAATAAGATTCAAGTCTGCTTTAGTCTGGGCCTTAGGCATATTTTTTACTCAGCTAGGGATGTCAGACTCTGAGCTTTGCACACTCCACAAAGGAACAGCCATTCGAAGTAAGACATGTCCAGAGGGGATGGGAAATGGGGGGCCTTTACCTCTAAAGGTTCCTGAAGATTCTTGAAAGTGAAATGAAAAAAATGAATGTGAAAATGCTTTCTAAACTATAATTCTATCTTGTGTTACATATACGTAAAATGTGTACATATAAAATAGAAAAAGCATTGAATTTGGAATCAAAGTTGTCTGCTTTGAATCCTGATTCTGACACACATTGATCTTCAGTGTCTAGTTTCTCTGAGACTTATCTTTCTCATCTGTAAAATGGACAGAAGCATGTAGAATTAAATGATCTTTAAAGTCACTTGCAACAAGTAAATCTAAGTTTCTTTCATCCCATTATTCTATGCTGTTCAGAAGTTCCCAGGCTTCCTGAGGTTTCTATTAAGAATTCCAGGCAGTCTGGCAATTACTTTCAAATTTAAAGTTCTCACTAATAGGAAGTACTCTTGGGACCTCACACTGTGAAACTACAATGGGCTGGGACAAACTGGGCTTTTTTATTTTTCTGTTCTCAATAAAACATGTCTTTTGATTGCCTGTACTTGATGTTTTGGAAGTGAGTTTTAATACTGTTATTATTGTTGCCCAATCTGCCGCATTATGCCAGTTGAGCAACTTAAGTCATCCTTCCCAGCCCAATTCAGCATCAGTTGGAGGCAAAGCCAAAGTTTTCTTTTTTCATTTTTTCATTCACAGGTCATTCACCAGAAAATTAAATTGAAACAAGCATCAATGCACAGTCTGCTCTGAGGGTTGAAAGGAAGACATTTCAGACAACTGATTCCAGGCACAACTCAGGGTTGACATTTTAAAAAGACAGAAGGCTGGATTAGGAAAATTCTCATGATTGGTTGTTAGTGATGAAACATTTTCTTAAAAAAAAAAAAAAAAAAAAAAAAAAAAAGAAGAAGCTACCAGCAGAAAATCAGCTTTCTCCAGAGACCTGTCATCCTTTTTACTTTGGTTCTTTGTGATAGAACCAATGATAAATGCAAGATCCTAGCCACTCAATCCATTGGATCCCCCTTCCCTCCATTAGATCACTGCTCCTCCCTCCTCCAAATCAAGGTCTTCTCTTTGTATTAATTTTGTATATACTGGTTATCATTATTGGTCAATCATTTCAGTCATATCTAACTCTTTGTGACCCCATTTAATGTTTTCTTGACAAAGATAATGGCATTTCCTCCTCTGGCTCATTTTACAGATGAGGAAACTGACTTGGTTAGGTTCACACAGCTAGGGAAGTATCTGAAGTCAGATTTGAATAGGAAAATGTGTCTTCCTGATTCCAGGTCCTATATCCTATCTACTGCATTGCCTGCCTGCACTTTGTACATGCTTATTATGTGTATGTGTTGGACATATTGTTTTTCTGTGTAGAATATAAGCTTCTTGAGGGCAGGTACTGTTTCGTTTTATTCTTTTGTTTTTGTATCCTTAGTACCTACAAGGTGCCTTCCTTTATTGTAAGTGTCAAATAAATGTCCTCCAGACTTTAAATAGGATATATTATGTACTGGGTACTGGATTAACCCATTTTAGCTGTGTCAACATTGGAAGTCATTTAACCTTTCTGAGTCTTGGGCTCCTTATCTGTTAAATAGACAATACAGGTATTGTCTATCTCTTAAGGTCATCTTGAGGAAAGTACTTTTAAAATTTAGTGTGGTATATACTGTAATTGTTATGTAGTATGCTTTGGTGATAGAACTGATAGTTGGGGAGGGAATGTACCCTAGGAATATATAGAGTACATTATAAGATTTGATCCTTGTCCTTCAGGGGTCTGATATCTAATTGAAGGGGAAAGATACTTAAAAATAATAATATAAGAGACCAGGTTATGGATTATACAAACCTCACAGAGGAATAGCCAGGTAAAATCATCAGTTAATCAATAAACATTCATAAAATGCCTACTAATTATGCAAAGTCCTTTGGATAAAAAAAAAGAGGGTATAGATGGTTTTGGCCCTCAAGGAGCTTACAATCTTAATGAGAAGTCAAACTTCTTCAGAGAGATAGAAAATGGTGAGTCTTTAACCTCTGAAAGATTCCTGGAATCTTGGTTGAGGAGGAAAATGTATTTTATAAATGTATCACTGTCAAATGTTATGCACGTGTCAAATGTAACTACATGTGTTGGGAAGAATACTAGATTTGAAATAAAAAACATTGCCTTTGAATATTAGGTAGTATTGTTAAGTGCCAAAAAACTAAAATAAGATGTAAAATTACTATAGAAGTTCTGTTGTTTTTGAAGACTGGGAAGTCAGGAAAGACTGCCTGGAGGAAGTGAGAACTGACCTAGGTCCTGAAGGAGGTTGGGAGTTTGTTAAGTGGAGATGAGTGAAGGGTCTGTGATAAGTAAACAATATAAATGGATTTCAAGAAAGTGAATATGCCTGTGATTAGATTAGGGGTTGACTGCTCAAGCATTAATTTGGCCAGTTGCCTGTTTTTGTATGGCCTGAGGTAAGAATGATTTTTACAGTTTAAAATAAACTGCATTTAAAAATGCAATAGCTGTTCTTAGCTTAAGCTTACATTTTTAAGTAAATGTAAAACCATTCTTAGCTTAAATAAAGTGGTATCTAAAATATAAAAATTATTCTTAGCTTATGGCCCTCATAAAAACTGTCAACAGGCTGGATTTAGCCCTTGGGTTCTAGGTTGCTGGTCCCTGGTATAAAGTATGTGAAAAATGAGAATGTTAGGAAGTCAGACTATACTAAGAGGAAAGCTGGGAATGGAGACTTCATAGCATTAGAACCAACTAGTTAGTCAGAAGTCCAGAAACACACAGATATTAAGAGTGCAAGACAAGATAGTGGTCAAATAGGTAAGACAGTTAGGTGTTCATTCAGGGTGTTCATTTGAGTTAAAATTTGAGCCAAGTCAAAGCAGTGGATAAAACTAGGTGAATAAAATCAGGAATCAAGAGGACAGAGATGAGCAAGATGATCAAGATAAGATATTAAAATAAAGTCTAAGTAGGTTGTTAGGAACCAGAAATAGGAATTGAAGGATAAGACAAGACAGTGAAATCAGCAGGGAGGCAAATGGCCCAGGCCAGCAGAAGGCTAAGGAAATCAGATAAGCAAAATGAATTGTACACAAGTAATGTTTAGTACCAAGGAGACTTTGATAGTGCAGCAATTTTTGCCTTAGCCAGGAAGCAAGTTGCATGCATCCTGCTGAATTAGGAATCAATTGTAACTCAAGGTCAGCCACAGAGTATAGATTTGGGCAAGTGAGTCATGTTAGGGAACTAGGAGTTTAATCTGCCTTTATTTGATAGAAGACATGGTGGGGGGGAGGCAGACTAACTCTCCAGGAGTACCCCCTTCAACATTATACCTAAACAACTACTAGCTTTTGTTTGCAGAATTCTGAGGAAGAGGAATCTCTGACTTTGTGCAGCATCTCATCTGACCTTTGGACAGCTCTAACTGTTAGATTGTTTTCTCTTCTAATAAGGATAAAACTGTCTTTCTGCAATCTTCTTTGCTCCTAGTTTTGTCTTTTTGGATCAGAAACAAAATTCTCTGCTTTTCATATGATGTTAAAAATACTTGGAAAATAGCAGCTACTTTTGTCCTATTCCACCTCAGTGAGACCAAGTCTTCTCTTCTCCAGACAAATAACTCCAGTACTCCCAAACTGTACCATGGAATGATGTCAAAATCCTCTCTCATCCTGTCACTCTTCTCTGGACATTTTTCAGTTAGTCTTATAATTTAGCTTTTCTTACAGTATGGGGGCCAAAATAATACTGACCACTAAGACAGCACATGATGAGGTTACCTCTCATTTACTACACATTATATGCTCTCTTAGCATAAATATTAACTTCATGTTGTTTCAGGTTTTTTTTTTTTTTTTTTTTGAAGGGGAAGGAGAGGAAGCTATGTTACCCTGATGACTATTTTGACTTGAAGTTCAGTAAAATCCCCAGATCTTTTTTCTATGAACTGTAATCTAATCATCCTTTGTTATCTTGAATCTATAAAAGTTCATTTTTTGAACCCAAGTATAAAACTCTACACTTGTCTCTCTTGGATTTTTATCATCTGCAGTCTGACACCATACCTTTTTTTCCTTTATGCAAGTCATTGTTAAAAACATTAAATATTAAAAGTTTGAGGACAAATCCTAGCTGCATAATACTAAAAAGACCTTTCCCCAAGTTTCCATGGAACTAACTTTTTGGTCTTGACAAGAAAGAAAACATAGGGCATTTTGGGACATTTTCTCCACCACTCTGGAATGGGAGAATGCTGTCCCATTGTAGTTGAAGCTCTGATGTAAAGGACCTCAGCAAGAGAGCCTCAAATGAGTACCAGATATTACTCATTTGAACTTTGCCATTACCTCTGGTTCTCTGGGCAACAAGGAGATCCTGGCAAGACTACTCTATATTTACATAGCAAAGAAAAGGAATAAATTATTCATGGACACAATTAGCAACAGTGGCTTACTGACTGTGCTGTTAATAGGTATGAATAATCCATTTACCCACCTGCTGGGCTTGCTTTCTTTTGTCTGAAGACTGGCAAAAGGGAAACCACACAGTCCCCAATTCATGTGGGATAATTCTCCAGAGGAAGGAAGAGCAACAGGAATGCATCAATATCCAATCAGGAGTGAAAAGCTCAATTTAATTAATTACTGGAACATTGCTCTGGAGAAATGCACAGATTCATCTGAATGAGGACTCTGGAACAAACTACAGATGTAGGGAAGAATATATATTTCCTCTGACTTAAAGCAGGCCTTCAAAATGAGCATCCGTGTCTACTAGGTTTCCGGTGGTAGTGCATTTGGGATATCAGATGCTACAAAACAGCTGCAGAGGATTACAACAGCAGCAGCTGACTCTGAAGGCAGAGTAGCGATAAGATGCTGGTGGCATTCAGCTTTTCAATACCTGGATAGCTTCTTTCTCCTGCTTTATTTTCCCATTGACTCTTTGAATAAATTGGATAGCAGGGTCATGGCTCTGCCATGGCTCAGAAGACCAGTCTGATCCCACATTGAGCACCATTGTATTGATTAATATTATTTTTAAAACCATGAGAACTCTCAAGAATAGTCTTTAGCACCATGTCAATTTTGATGATTTAAAAAAATATATTTGTTTCTTGTTTTGACATCTTGCTCACATTCATCGTTTTCTTGTCATTCCCACTAACAATCAATAAACATTTAAATGTGTACTATATGTCAGACACTGTGATAAGTATTGGGAATATAGAAAGAGTAAAGACAGTTGCTGCTGTCAAAGAGCTTACAGTCTAATAGATGGTAAGGTAAAGAAAATAATAATACTATGACCTTAGTTCATATCTAGAATCACAAAATCTAGCCTCATTCACCCAAATTTATTCTTATATTTTTATGGGAGAAAAAGAATCTGCCCTAATCAATTAATTATAATTAAATTAAATGCAAGCATTCATTAAGTGCCTACTATTTGCCAAGTCCAATTCTAGGTTCTAGGGATATAAAAAATAAATGTGACTGACTATCTGTATTGGGTAACACATGTCTTTAATCATGGCTACTAAGGGAGGTTGAGGCTTGACTGGGTCTAGCTTTGGTATAGTGAGTCTCCAAGAGTGGGATGAGCTATCAGATTGCCTAAAATGGACAAACCAGACCATGTTATAAAACAACAGATAAAGCTCTTTGATCTCTATCCACCTTTTTAGGTGGATAGGCAAAGTAGGACTGAGCCTGTGAATAATCTCTACATTTTCAGGGTGAGAAAGGGAGACCCAATTTCAACTAAACTAGTCTGAATTTGCAAGGAGATTGCATTCTATTGGGAGAGACAAGAACAAATATATGCAGAATATGTATAAAGAGAACAAAGACAAAAAATACAAGGTTAACTACAAGGTAGTTTGGTATGAATTGAGAGGATCAAGTAAGCATCATGTAATATGTTGTACTTGAATTGCTTCTTTTAAAGATATTCATTTTATTCTGAACTTAAGAAATAAAACAAACATTTTCATAACATAGAATAGAAGAAAAGATGCATGAAACTATAAGTCTATGATGTGCAATTTGCTATTCCTTTTAAATATACAATGAAGTTATTATTTAACTTTCTTTTTCCTCCTCCCTCCCAATTGCTTCTTTAAGAAAGAGGTATATTCTGGGAGGAGAAAGGAAGAGGAGGAGGAGAAAGAGGAAGAAGAGGAGGAGAAGGAGGAGGAGGAGCAAGTCCATTTCAGGCATTGGGGATAGTCATTGCCAAAACAGAGAGATAAAAGATAGAATGTCATCTAATGGGAAAGAGAAAAAGGACCAGTTTGGCTGGATTGCAAGGTGAAGGAGGAAAAATAATACATAAGAAGGTTAGAAAGACAGGTTGGGGTCAAATTAGAAAGGGTTTTAAAAGTTAAATAGTGGGGCTTATGTTTTATCTGAGAGACAGTAGGGAACTTTTAGAATTTTTTTGAATGAGGAAGTAACAGATCTGCTTTTAAAGGAAATCATTTTGGCAGAGTGTGGAAGATGGATTTGGTAGGAAGGTCATTTTAGAGGTTGTTGAAATAATCTAGGTAAGAGGTGATAAAAGAGTGAAGTAAGGTGGTAGCCACCAGAATTGAGGGAACAGAGATATTGTGGAGATTAAAATGGTAAGATCTGACAATTTATCAGTTATATGGGGTGAGAAATAGTGAGGAGTTAAGTACAATGCCAAAGTTATGAACCCAGGAGACTGGAATAAGAATGGTGCTCTTGATAGAAATAGGAAAGTTTGGAAGAAGGAAGAAGGAAGCTGGAAGTTAGGAAGTAATGAGTTTACTTTTAAACTGGATGTTCCAAAGACATTTCAGATATGTGTTGATACTGGGCCATCCAGCTTAAATGTCCAATAAGGTACTAGTTATACATTACTGGAGTCTGGGAGAAGACTGGGGTGAGATTACAGATCTAAAAGAGATTGGCATGGATATAATAAAATCAATGGGAATAGGGGACTCCCAGTGAGGAAATTCCCCTCACCAATTTAAAAATAATTTGCTAACTCAAGTCTTAGAAGGTTGCCTGAGCCATTGGGAAGTTAAAGGATTTGAATTAGGTCTTTCTAGATTAGGGGCAATTAAATCCTGAAGTGGCTAGAGTGCCATGACTTGGAGTCAGAAAGACTGAGTTCAATGTGGCCTTAGACACTTCCTAGCTGTGTAAGTGTGGGTAAGTCGGTTTCCTCATTTGTAAAATGAGCTAGAGAAGGAAATGGCTAACTACTTCATTATCTTTGCCCCCAAAACCCCCTAACTAGATCATGAGGAGTCAAACAGGTCTGAACAACAACAAAACTTCCTAAATTATAGGATTATAAACCTAGAACTAGAAGGGAATTAAGGAGCCAGTTCCTTCATTTTAGAAATGAGAAAATTGAAGCTCAGGCTTCAGGTATGTGCAAAATTATACAAGTAGTAAGTAGGAAAGTCTAGGTTCTCTGACTCCAAATCTAACATTCTTATCTGTCATATCGCCCAGTATCTCAAAGAAATGCAGTAGATTAAAAGGGATGAGTTTTTATTTTTATCTTTTTGCTGTTTTTAAAACAATGTCTTTTGTAAACTAAAAATACTAAAACAGTTTAAATTATGTTAAAGATCAAAGAAAACATCATGGCATAGGATTTATAACTTCTAATTGCAGTAGATGGTACTTAAGACAATGTATTCAAATGACATTTAAAGAAAAGTTTCATAATTAAGTCACAAGAGACCCATGTTTCCCCAATTTATGTAGCAATGCCCCCATTTCTTACCAATTATATATATATATATATCATACCTCCTCTGAATATAGTTCACAAAAAATCTACAGAAATAATGCATTTCATTTAATAAAATTAAGGCAAAAAAACAAATAAATATCAAACAGAATACATTTTTATTGATAAATTTAAAAATAATTTTTATATTCAAAATTTCTAAAATCAACAAGAACAATAATATTAATGTAATGGATAGATTTATTTTTAAGCACCAAATTTTTCAAAATATGGTAAGACTAGCTCTATTCCATAGACCATGCTACAGCTAGCCTATCGGCAAACATTTATTTAGTACCTACTGTATGCCAGGCATTGTGCTATATGCTATTATACCTGTTATATAGGCATAAGTCATGTAATATATTATTTGTATGTTGTATTATATTTGTCTGCATGGGTGGTTAGGTGACAGTGGAGAGAACACTTGAAGTCACAAATCTATTATCAATTGTGTGACCCCTGGGAAAATCATTTAATCCCTCAGTTTCTTTATCTATAGAATAACCTGAAGAAGAAAATGACACAATCCTCAGACACCAATCCCGAATAAAGTCACAAAGAGTTGGACATGACCGAAATGACAAAAATTATTTGCATTTAGAACAGAGATCTTTCTTATAAACCTTGTGCTCACTGAGTAGTCCTGGCTGAATGAATGAATATTGCTACTAAATGAAAGTGCCAGTTGTCATATAATTGTTAGTCATAGTCAAATTCATTCTTTGCCTTAGGTTACCCTGTCCCTCCCAGGCTTAAGCACTCTCTTCCAAAAACAAAGACATTATTACTTAGAAAAGCTGGATTCAGATTACTGGAGTAGAAAAAAAAATCTGATTCATTTTCTCATTATTGTTTTTTTTTTTTTTGTGTGTGTATATACATATACACAAACATATACACATTATATATATAATTACATTATATATACACATACACATATGTATACACACATATTTATATCTATTTATCGTCTATCTACTTAAACATAACCCAAATATCTACTTTATTCTTGCTCCCCCAAATGTACCTAGAATATAAATATTTGCTCACTCTTTCCAAGCCCCACCTTGCACATTGCTATGACCTTCCTCTCTCATCTGATTCTCATCCTCAATGCAGCTCCCTCCTTTATGCATAGCTTTAAATCACTTGGAGGAAAGACTCTTTCTGTCTGTTCCTTCCTTCACTACACTCAGTCTGGTTTTTAACCACAAACAGTCCTAGATCCACTTTGTAATTTGCTTAAGTAGGTTTGGGGAATCCAAGACACACTGTGCTCCCACAGCCTTGGGCACATAGCTATTCCTACTTTCTTGGCATTCTTGGGGTCTGACACCAGTCAAGCCTAACTCTTCACTGTCATGCATCCATGTCCTGTTTATTCCCATTCTTTGCCTTTGGTTGCTTTGCTACATTCACCTGGAATGACCTCCCACCTCCTTTAATGGCTCTTCCCCTTGACTGTGTCATTTAACAATCATATCTCGGAATTACTATAGCATAGATATTTAGCATCATTCATTTATTCAATAGAATTTTTTGTTACTCATGTATTGCCTATGTAGGTTAAATGTTTCCACATGGGTTTGTCTAGATGTGACTCAAAGGAAAGTAGGAACAGAGCCTTGAAAGTCCCTTCCATATTCCTCTAAGGACATTCCTGCCAGGAGGAAAGCAAGAGATGGGGAACGTGAATGAAACTGCTCTCCTCCAAGAAGAGATTAGATTTAAATGAACCTTCTGTTTTTTCTCTCTCCTTTCTCCCTCATTTGTTCTTCTTTCTTACTTGTCTTTTCTTTCCCTCTCTTATTCCTTTTTCTTTCTAATCTCTTTCTCTTTTCTCATTGTCCTTTTTTGTCTGCTCTATCCCTTCTTCTTCTTTCATCTCTCTCTCTTCTTTTTCTCTTCTATTGCTCCCTCTTTTTTTTGCAATTTTTTTTCTGTAACTGAACAAAATTGTTACTCCTGGTAACCAAGATATTAATTATTGGAATCATGTTTAAAGGAAAAATTTTGCCTTGTGTCTTTTCCTGTTTCTTGTTCACTCTAAAACATTTCTAGCTTATTGCTATTATCTCTAATTTCACATCACATGGTTCCATGCTTTTGGACTCTCAGACTTCCTTGGGAGAAAAAATATTATTGCTTTGACCAAAGTGTCCTCTTTCTCTTGGTCCCTCTGAGACATTAAAGTTGTGTTGATAAATGTTTAACAACTGACTTTCTGGAAAGATGAAAAATTGTACACAGGATATGCTTTTAAGCTCAATTAGAATTATTAACATTATCTCTAATACTTTTTCAATCTTGACAATCAACAAAACAATATAATCAAGTCCCGACTTCCAATTGCCAATTTCTAATACATAAATGTTCACACTGAAAATTTAACAATCGGATCTCTCCAATCTGAATGAGCTGGCTGCCATAAAGTCCTTCACCTACTAATGTTTCTCAATAGATGTACTACCAAAGTAAATTATTCTATTGATGATACTTTTCCATCTCCACTTGGAGTTTGGACTGTGTTTCTAAAATCACATTAGACAAAGCCTATCAGGGGCTAGGCAGAGCTGGAAGAGACTCCAAAGTTTAGCTAATAAAGCTCCATCATTTTGTAGATAAGCAAACATAGACTGAGATGAGATGACTTGTTTAAGGATGGATGGGTTGTAGAATCAAAATTGAAAAACCCTCATCCGCCAGTTCCAAATTCAGTGTTATTTCTATTATACTACATTTCCAGACACTTATTTTGTTGATTAATATGACTTGCCCAATAAGTGGGCAAAATGCTCCAGTAACTCCCCTTGGGACCTTTAGTCAGTTATCCCACTTAAAAAATGACAATAAAAAGAATGACCTGAGTCATAATGGGAAGTCTTGAGGCTAAATTAACTTCTGTTTTCTTGTGGAAAGTATGATTAGAATTTGTGGGAGAACCAAACACATGTTGTCTAGGGTGGTTTAGAAACCTTTGGCCCAATGTCCCTGATTCTAAGGCTCTGTTAATCTGAAATAGAGAACTTGCTGTGGTATTTCTTGTGCCTGAATGAGAGGTACCATGGCATAATGAATATTGAACATGGGGTCAGGAATATTGTGGGGAAATATTCTACTTCTGACACTTAGCTGTGTGACCCTGAGCAGAATCCTTTACTTTGAACTTTATCCTTTATCTGTTAAAGACAGATAACAAGAGAAGCAACTTCAGTTATGAGGCTTAAAGTTGATCTTTCATTTTGACTGTACATGTTAAATTTTTTCTTAACTTTGGTGCTGGAACTCTGTCTTCCCAGAAAGCAGCCAGAGTCAGGATCACCAAAAATCCTTATTCTTGGTCTTTTGGGGTTGCAGTCATGGGATTAGATCTAGTAATCTCCACAACTCCTTCCTCTCCCTCCACCACCAAGGGAATGCCTCAATTTCCTCCTCCTACTCCACCCACACAAGTCACTTCCCCTTCTTTGTCTCACCAATTGAGCCAGCACAGAATAGTTGGGGAGGGTCATCCTTCAAACATTGTCCAATTGGCAATTAGTCTCACATGCTCCATCATCCAAGTGCATTTTGCTCAATTCCAGCTCTTTACATCCCCCGCTTTCTTTTGTTTTAGACCACAGGTGGTCACGCCATTCCTGACTTCTCAGGGAGGTGAGAGCTCCAAAAAGGAGGTGATCTTTCAGAGAATCCAATGATTCCTGCGGGTTTGGGCTTGGTTGATAGAAAGTCTTGAAAATCTGCAAATTTGTTGAATGTCCATTTTTTTCTCATTCAGGATTATAGATAGTTTGTTAGACATGATATTTTTGGCTGTAGGCTGAGTTCTTTTGATTGTTGGTAGACATGATTTCAAGACCTGCAGTTTTTTATTGTAGTTGCTAATAAGTCTTGTACAATTCTAATTGTAGCTCCAGCATATTTGAATTTTTTTTCTTGTTTCTTGCAACATTTTGTTTTTTATCTGGGGATTTTGAAATTTGGCAATAATATTCCTGTGTGTTTTCCATACAGAATCTTTTTGAGATGGTAATGTGTGGATTTTTTCTATTTCTATTTCCCTGTCACGTGCCAGCATTCCAGAACAATGTTCTTGGATTATTTACTGTATCATTGATAAGATTCTCTTTTTGGTCAGAACTTTCTGGCAGTCCAATTATTCTTATATTTTCTCTTCTTGATCTGTTTTCTAGATCTGTCATTTTTCTTATGTTTCACATTCTGTTCTATTTTCTCATTTCTTTATAATCTGTTTTGTTATTTTTTTGGTCTCTCATAGCTTTACTGGCGTCCCCACCTATTTCAAATTTTTAAAGCATTATTTTTATCTTTGATACTTAATATCTCTTTTTCTAGTTGGTTGGTTTCTAGATCTCTTTCCTCCTCATAATCTTATTGTTTTTCTTGGATGATTTTAATTTTTTTCTTCAGTTTTTTCAATGTCTCTCATTTGATTTTTTTTTTTTTTTTTTTTTTTTTTTTTTTTTTTTGCTGAGGCAATTGGGTTTAAGTGATTTGTCCAGGGTCACACAGCTAGGAAATGTTAAATTTCTGAGACCAGAATTGAACTCTGGTTGTCCTGACTTTAGGGCTAGTGCTCTATCCACTGCACCACTTAGCTACCCCTCTCATTTGATTTTGAATTCTATTTTGAGTTCTTTTATAAATTCTCTAGGGGTAGGGAGCCATTTCATGTTATTCTTGGGGTAGAAGCTTTTTTACTTCTGAATATGAATCCTAGTCTTCACTGTTCCCATACTATGTTTCAATTGTGGGGTTCTTCTTTGCTAATTCATTCTTTTAGAAAATAAGAAGTATTAATATAAGCACCTCTAATCATGGGGTGGGGGATAGTACCTCAAGCTTTCCTTCCACTTTCCATTCTGACCAGGAACCTTAAGCCAAGAACTCCACCCTCCTGGAAGTATCCACAGCCAGTAGTGCCCCTGCCCAGATGCTTCTGGGTACTGGTTCCTTCTCATCTAGGGCCATTTCTCAGTAGCACAGATAGGCCCAGTATTTCCTATCAGCCTAGGTTAGCTCAGTCTTCTGGGACTCAAACCCAATTCCACCGCCTGGGAGATGAAAATCTTTGTGGTTCCTGCCTAAACTTTAGCCTCATCCTATTAACCCAAGGGGTCCCTACTTGATATTTTTGAGGAGCTAGCCTGGAGGTGTTTGTACTTCAAATAGGTTAATCCCCAGTCCAGTGCCTTTCTTCAGTTCTTCTCAGGTTATATCAAGAGGACTCTAGTTCTGCCCCAAATCTTGATTTTTCACAGATCGATGTTCACCCTGAGGTGCAAATTTGTTCTTTTTGTGGGGAAACTGGGAGAGCTTGAAATTCACCAACCCCACTATTGAGAGAATTTGTAGAGGAACTCAAAATAGAATTCAAAAATCAAATGAGAGGGGCAGCTAAATGGTGCAGTGGATAGAGCACTAGCCCTAAAGTCAGGACAACCAGAGTTCAAATTCAAATTCAGCCATCTTCCCAGAATTCTCCCCTTTATTCTCTTAAAATTTATTGAAGACCACCCAAAGAGCTTTAATTTATTGGGATATGTCAATAAGTATCTAATACATTAGAGATTAAAACTGATAAAAATTTGGACATTTATTACTTTATTTAAAATAATGGTAATAGTATTTTAATGACAAGAATAGCATCTTCTAAAATAAAAGAAATTAGTGAGAAAAGTGCCATTGTTTTACATATTTTTGCAGTTCTATTGAATGTCTGATTGAAAGACAGCTAGATTAGCACATATGTTTCTGTATAATGAATCTGTTGGATATGTTGTTTTGATTACAGTATATGAATAAATCTGTTCTCACACAAGGAAGAATACTTTAATAGGCAAATAATGTCTTAATATTATTATGAAAATAATTTTAAATTTGCTAGCTTTGGTACCATCATTATTTTATGATAGTATCATTATGAAAATAGTTTTAAAGAGTCTTGAAAACCCTCAGGGGAGTATGGACCATACTTTGAGAATTGCTGAAATAATGGATAGGGAGTTAATCTTTGATCCTGGAAGATCTGGATTCAAGTTCATCCTCTGACCCTGGGACTCTCAGTGATCTAAGCCAAATTGTAAATAGAAACATATCCCTGTGAGAAATTAATGAGGACCACACAAGGAACTTTCATTTATGTGGATCATACTGAGCAATATTTATTGTATTAGAAATTAAGATGACTAAATTTTAAGAAATGTATTACTTTACCTACAATAATAACTTACGAAATTAATTAATATGTTAATTAAGTTAATTAAATAAGATTTAATAAGTTAATTAAATGAATGTTATTGATGTTGTATTGTGGGGCAGCTAGGTACAATGGATAGAGTGCTAGGTCTGGAGTCAGGAAGACTCATCTTCCTGAATTCAAATGTAGCGCCTGGGCAAGTCACTTAACCCTGTTTTCCTAAGTTTCCTCATTTGGAAAATGAACTGGAAATGGAAATGCAAACCACTTCAGTATCGCTGCCAAGAAAATCCCAAATGGGGTCATGGAGAATTGAACCTCACTGAAAAATGACTGAACAACAATGTTGTGTTGCATTTTTATTTATTTTATTAAACATTTCCTAATTACATTTTTAATCTGGTTCAATCATTTTCAAGAGTTTTGTGGGACCTTTCATGGTCCTGAGTTTTCTACCTTTGCTCCGAACATCTCTTTAGGACCATAAATTGGTGAGAAATCCTAACTTCCATTGGTAGAAAAAGTTCCTCCTTGAGAGAAAAAACTACATGGTGGAAATCCCAGAACCAATCCCTATACCTATTATTATTAATGCATACAAAATCCTTTTAAGTCTTTCTGCTCTAAGAATGTCATTTCTGGGGCAGCTAGATGACACAGTGGATAGAATGCCAGCCCTGAAGTCAGGAGGACCTGAGTTCAAATTTTACCTTAGAGGCTTAATATTTCCTAGCTGTGTGACTCTGGGCAAGTCACTTAACCCCAATTGCTTTAGCAAAAAAAAAAAAATGTCATTTTCAGTTGATTTTTTTTTAAACTTTATCCCTTTGACTTTGTTTTAATTTGAACTTTGCAGTTAAGAGCCTAAGCTCTTTTCTCTTCCTCTAGTTGGCCTTAGATGGAAGTGACTGTGTTGACTGAAAATTAGATAGCTCTTTTTTTTTTTAAGTGGTTTCAATGAGAGAGAGAGAGAGACATATACATAGAGACAGTGAGACAGAGAAAAGAGAGACAGAGAGACTCATAAAAGAAGAGGGAGAGAGAGGAGAGAGAAGAGAGACAGAGACAGAGACAGAGACAGATAGAAACAGAGAAAAGTGTATATACACATGCACATGCACAGAGGATTGTAATCTAATTTAAATCATGTAATACAGTTCCCTGCTATGAAGTGCAGCTCCTTTTAGTATTTCCTGAATGCCTTCCTCATGCTGTGGGAAGCACATTTGTGGGCTTGCTTTATTATTCCAGGACCTCTCCTCCTTTGTGCTGGGGTTTTTGCCCATGGCTCATTACTCATAGCTCACCCTTTTCTATCCTCAGAGACTCCTTTCTTGGTCATCATCAGTCAGTCAGCACAATTGATTAAGTGCTCACTGGGGTGATGGACTTTTGTGATGCCTGAGGAAGTATAGGGACGGGCAAATGACTGAGTGAAAATGGATTATTTTCAGGTCAGGAATCTAACCAATGAGGTATGTCCGGTGGACTGGCTGTTACATTTCTGAACATAAAGGCTTGTAAATCTAAGTGGTTGTGTGAGGGCAGGCTATTCTGTTGGAACTCCTCTTTAGAGGATGGAACCATACCTTCTGAGGTAGTTTTAGAGTTTCCTTTTTGTAGCATAGATCAAACCCACTGAGGCTTGTCATCAGAATTGGGGGGGCGGGGATAGGAGATGTGACTTTAGTATAAAAATGACAAGGATGAGATAAAAAACATGCCTTAGAGGGCAAGGAGAGATGGGATCTAGATGTTTTGCTAATGACACCTCTAGCTAATTAAAAGCAAGAGGGGAAGAGGGAGAAAGTCATCAGATGTCATCTCTGGTCCCCTGTTGTTTTTTTTTGGATCAATCTGGGACCAGGGAAAGCCGCCTGAGAAGAGCCCCTTCTAGTAGTCTTCAGTGTCTTTTAGATTCAGAATGGGAAAAAAAAAAGAAATATCAAATGAAAGAGTACAATTTTATTTTGTTTTCTCTTTCTTTTCTTGCCTAAGGCTGGGAGTTTCCACCCCACCCTAATCAATGTAAGTATAAAAGATCAAGGCATCTAGATTGAGTTAATCAATCAAAAATTAACTAGGTGTAAATAAGTCTTTGATCAGTTTGAATGACAGAAAATACCACACAAGAACTCTCTTGGAATTGATTAAAAGAAACAGAAAAACTTGTGGACCTATTTTTAATACAGCAAATGAGCTTGGAAATATCAGTGGTGGTTGAATTCGGTGGTAAAAGATTCCTTAGAAATAATTGAAGAGTTTCTCTCTTTTTCTGTCTCTCTCTGTTTCTGTCTTTCCATCTTTGTCTGTCTGTCTCTCTTCTCTCTTTTCTGCCTCTGGTCTCTGTTGCGATCTTTGTCTCTGTCTTTCTCTTTCCCTCTAATTTCCTGCTTCTCTCCCAGCCTCCATTAACCAAGTAACAGGTTTTTGAATTTCAAAAACTTGGAATAGTTGGTGTTCTCACTGGAATCCATAGCAGAATCCCCAGAGTAGCAATGGCTGATGGCAGAGTCTCCATTAGGAATGGAAAAATAGGCCAAGAACAACTCAGAGAGGAGAAAAAAATCAGTTTCAGAACTTCAAGGGCATAGAAGATAAAACCTAGAGGGTAGCAGGAGACAGCCCCTCTATGTTGGCCTATTATTATTGCAAGTGCAAGCTGAGGGAATGATGCAAGATGGGATGCTACACTGAGATAATTGTGTGGTCCTCTATGCATTTGCAGAAATTCACTATAAATAATCTCCACTTATAACTCTTGTTCTTTGATAGCTTCATTTCTTCAGGGATCCTTGAGAAAAAAAAAAAAAAAAAAACACGGACACTTTTTTCTTTTTTTTTTGTTTTAGGCTATAATTGAACAGTCTATTTTCTAGTACGTTTCTTTTACAAGTCAGCCCAGATTCTTTGAAACAACTTTTGCTCATTTGAACGCTTGAGATCTGACATATTATATAATTGAATACTTTACAAGTAGGAAGTTGATATGAGAAGAATAGATTTTTGCCTCCCTAAAATATGAATGCTTAGCAGTTCACACAGAATAGTATACTTGGAGTATACTTATAGTTCATAAATGCTCTTTTCTCCCCTATTACTTTAAATAGATATAGACTGCTTAGTTTATTTATGCTATGAGCCCAGACAGCTTGTCTGATATCTTGATGTACTGCAGATCCATAAGATAAAGTTAGCTTGTTGGCCTATAAACCCTAGTAAATAAATCCTACGTGATGGAAGTTTCCTTTTTGGGAACCCTTTTAAGTTTACCTGATTGTCCTGGCAAGGGATGATTTAGAGTTTTATTTGGATTGCCCTAATAATGTATTGGCAGGGATCCTTTGAGAAATTTCTATTGCCTTATAATATATAAATCCTGAAGAAATTTATGTCCATTCCTCCAAGGGATTATTTTATATGTGAAGGGAAATCCAGGGGATGTTTGTTGTTCTTTGTGTGAAAAGGACAATTAGAGGGATTGTTTTATGTGTAAAAGAAATACTTGGAGTCATTTTGTGTGTCCTAAGTGAAAAGGACAATTAGAGATGTTTAATCTAGACCTCAGACTGAGTCATTATATGCTAAAGGCAATCACAGATAATTTTTCACCTAGGGCAGTTTAGTTTCCTACCTGAAGTAATTGACATTTTCCTACATTTTCTCATCTTTTGCTCTCAGAGAATGAGAAATTCTTTATTAATCTCTTATAATCTTGATCCCAAACCCTCTCAGCTCTTCTAGCTGCCTTCTTTAAACGTTTTTCTTTTCCTCTCAAGTTTTCATCCTATTCTTATTCATTATTTCTTTTCTTACCATCTTAAAAACTCCCAGATATCTATTCATTAAAAACAAAACAAAACAAAACAAAAAGCGTACACTCAATCCTATTTGACCCTCTTGGGGCTAATATCTCATGTTCCTCCTCATTTTTAAAGCCAAACTCCTACAAAATTATCTACACTTGTTTCCTCTTTTTTTCTTCTCTCTCATTCTAGCTTTTATACCTACCCATAGAATGAAACTTTTTTACAATGTTATCAATGACTTCGGAAAATTTTTTTTCAGATCAACAAATTTCTACCTTATCTTCCTCTCCTATTCCCAATTGAAAAAAGAAAGAAAAATAAAACCCTTTTTTTTACAAACATTTATAATTAACAACACATTTCTGTATTGGCTGTGTCCAAAAAATGTTTCCTTCTGTACACTGATTCTTTCCCCTCTCTTTGAAGAGGTACTTATCATGTTTCATCCTTAGTACTCTGGAATGTAGTTGGTCACTACACTTATCACAATTCCTAAATCTTTCATTGTCAAGTCTTTCTTTGTCTTTGCAATATAATTGCTATTATAGAAATTATAATAGTAATTTACCTTACTCTGCATTAATTTATATGTCTTTCTAGGTGTTTCTGAAACTGCTTCCACAATTTCTTATTGCACGGTAGTATTTTATCACATTTAAATACTGTAACTTGTTCAATTATTTTACAGTTGATGGGTACCCCTCACATTCTCACTCTTTTACACCTGAAGGGGAAATAGGAATATTTTGCACACTCTTATTTAAAGTATGTTTTTGCTTAAGATGAAACCTTTTTTCTATTTTCCCATTCTCTCTTTGTTTTTCTAATTTATTGAAGTATATTTCTGTATTCAACTCTGTCTCTCTGTCACTCTCTCTCTCTCTGTCTCTTTGTCTCTCACTCTTTGTCACTCTGTCTCTGTTTTTCTGTCTGTCTCTCTCTCAAGCATCAGCCTTTTTTTTCACTTCTTCCTCTTATAATTCTTCTACTTGCATTTTCTGATCATGTAAGATAATCTTTTCCCTCACTACCTTAGTGAGGAACACATGTGTTATCTCTGCATATTAGAATAAGTTCCATATGATTGATTATTCATGTTTACTGTTTTATGTTTCTCTTGACTCTAATGTTTTCACTTCGATATTGCTACGTAGCCTTTGTCTTTCCATCAGGAATGCTTGAAGTCCTCTAGCTTATTAAAGATATATTTTTCCTCTGGTGGGATAATAGTTTTACTTGATAAGATACTCTTGGTTGTAAGCCTATATCCTTTGCCTTCTAAAAAATTATATTTGAAGTTCTCCACCCCTTTATAGTGGTGACAGCTAAATAGTATGTGATCTAATATCTCTTCAGTAAATAAATTCTTCCCCTTCCATTACTAGAAGTACTTTTTGTTTGACCCAAAAGATCTGGATTTGGGCTATCATATTCCTAAGAATTTTCATTTTGCACTTTCTTTTAGGAGATGACTGATGAGGTCTTTCTATTTTTGACTCTGCCCTCTCATTCTAAGTAATCATAGCATCTATTAAAGATTTCTTGAAATATGATGTTGGGGTTCCTCTTTTGGTTGTGATTTTCATTTAGTCCAATGATTCCTAATTTTTAAAATCCTCAATAACTCCCCCACTTTGGTTCCTCTTGCTTTGAGATACCTTATATTTTCTTCTATTTTTTTCAGTCTTTGAACTTTGTTTTAATATTTCTTGTTGTCTTATGTAATTATTGACTTCTATTAGGTTCATTCTAATTTTTAGGAAATTTGTTGCTTGGGTAAGGTTTTGTAACTTTTTTGTCAACCTGTTAATTTTCTTTCTTTCATAGTTCTCATTTCTTTCTTCCATGGTTCTCATTTTTTCTGTCATATTTCTCATTTTTTTCAGCAATTTTTTTCTTCTAGCAATCACATTTAATTTACAAAAAAATGAAAACTCCTTAATAAAAACCTCTTGCTTTATCTCTTTCTAGAATTCTATTTGAATTTGCGATCACATTGCAATTTTCCTTGAGGGTTTGCTTGTAGATGTTTTGGAGTCATTCTTTTCCTACTCATTTGTGTTTCAAGTATCCTTGTAAACATAAAAGCTTTTAAGGTTGGATTATTTTCTTCTTATTTTTCTGGCCTACTTCCTGACTTCAGAGTTTATTGCTGTTGGACTCAGCTGCTATCAGCCAACTGGAAACTTATGCTAGTTCAGAGTGAAGAACTGCAAGTTGTCCTTTGTCTAACATTTGTACATTGGTTTTCTTCATGTTCAAGTTGGGGTAGATGATGGATTGGAGGCCCTGGGACACAAACCACACAGTTTCTCCTCTCTTTGTTTTACATCCTAGGGTCCACTTAGTCTACAACTACGCCTTATTCTGGCATTGTTCTTTTTCTCAGTCTGCCCACGATCTATGATGCTGCTTGGCAGTGAATGGCAGAACTTCTAGTTGGCACCTTTTCAGTATTATGAACATGTCTAAATCCCTTCTGTGCTGGGATTGGGACCCCTTCTTTCCCAGGTACAAAGCTTCTCCTTGTTCCTTAGGGGTATTCTCCTGCCAGATTTAATTCCAAGTATTCATAGACCTTTCCATTTGTGTCTTTTGGAAAAATAACTCAATGTAATTTTTTTTCCTTATAATTCCTGATCAATATTTTTGATTTGTTTTCCAGACCTGTTTAGAGGGCTTTGAGGGGATAAGGGGAGTTTGCTGTCCTTTCTGCCGCTCTGACATTTTGTTTCCACTGTCCAATGTTTACCTTATTGTCAAATTCCAATGATTTTTTCCCTCAGTCTTTATCCTTTTTGACCATTCTTCAATGTTCATTACTGTTGACTTTCCCCTTCTTTTAGATATTCTCTCTTTTATATATTTTTGTGACATAATCTCTCAGATTGATCCTTTTCAATAGGATAACCATCTATTTCCTTTCCCCTTTATACTCCCTCTGACCTGAGCCCTCCTCTTCTTTTTATCCTGTCTCTCTATATTTAATTATAATCTCTATGTGAATGAAGTCCAACTCTGCATATCCAGATTTTGCCTCTTCTGAGTTTTGATTCTGATCTCCAACTGCTTGCTAGCCATTTCTACTCACATGTCTTATGAGTATCTCCAAAATCAACATGTCTAAAATAGAACTATTATCATTCTCCTTAAACTCACCTCTCTTTTTAATTTCCCTCTATCTATTGAGAGTATTGCCATTCTTTTAGTTACACATATTTGTAGCCTGGGAGTCATTCTCATTGTCATTACCCTTCATATCCTATCAATTGCCAAGTCTTATCAACTCTTCCTCTTAATTTCTTTTTCATCCATCCTCTGATCTCTATTCATACTTCAGCTTCTTTAGGCTAGGTACTCACTGCCTCTCATCTGGACTATTGCAGTACATGTTAATAGTGCTGAAAAGTTGCCAACTGGCAGTAGTTTCTTATCTAGTTTCTCTGAAGCCAGTTTCTCCCCACTCTAATTTATCTATTACAGAATAGCTAAATTAATATTTCTATAATGTAGACTTATGATGATTCATTTACTTCTTGTTGCCTTTACAATGGAGAACAAAGTTCTTTGCTGGACATTTAAGCTTCATAATCTAGATGTATCCCATTTCCTAGAATGATTATATATTGCTCTCTTCATGGATTCTATTTTGGTAGCTACCTGATATACTTGCTGTTTTCTATCTATGGCATTATATCTTCTTGAATAATCACAGGCTAGTGACTTGTTCCAAGATTTTTCTTTCTGAATTCCATAGACCTTTCCATTTGAGAAAAGGAAGATAGTTATAATAATTAATAATAATTATAGTAGCAATAATTTTTCCCTTTACATTTTTGTTGATTTTCTAAATTATTGGTGAATTTTAAAATGTCTTCATTTAAATTTGAATGATTTCTTCAGATTTCCCTTAATGATATCAATTGTTATTAGGCTGTGATCTTCTAACACTTTCATGTTTGTTTATACATTCTTCATGTCCTAGCATAGCTTAAATTTGATAGATGCAAATATGTGTATATGTATACCTACAGTTGTCAAATACAGTTGTCAAATTTACCTTACTATATACATATTAATATAGATGTGTATACACTCACATATACACATGCATATATCTATCTTTCTTTACATGCCCTATATTTCTTCCTAATTATCATCCAAATTTAATTGATTTAATTTTCCTGTTATTTTATTCAGATCCTAAACTTTCTTGTTTGTTTTTCTTGAAGATGTGTCTAAATTTGAGACATGTCGGAGTCCTTGGTGATAATGGTTTTCTTTTTAGTTCTCTCTATAGTTCAGTTTTTTCCTTTCAACTTTTAGATATCACGCCATTCATTTTGAATGCTGTGGATAAATTCACTTATTTTGGCAGTACACTTGCTAGGGATGTCAACCTAGATGATGAAGTTGAAGCTTACCTTGCAAGAGCTAGTTCAGTGTTTGGGAGGCTCTGAAAGAAAATGTGGGAGAGTAGAGGTAATAGGCTGCCTACCAAACTGAAGATCTACACAGCTATTGTGTTGACATCATTGTTATATGCCTGTGAAACTTGGATAGTATATCAGCATCATGCCAAAAAACTGATTTGCTTTCAGTTGATTTGTTTTAGAAAGATTCTGAAGATCACCTGGCAAGATAAAGTTCCGGACACTGATGTCTTGAGCTGAATATTGAAAAGCATTTAAACTCTATTGCAGAGAATGCAACTTTGATGAACTGACTACACAGCCTGAATGCCAAATGCACATTTATCTAAAAGATTATTTTAAGGAGAACTTGAGATTTGGGAGATACTGACAGAGGATGGCCCATTATGGTGTACCTGCATCAAAGAAAGCACTGAATTCTATGAAGAAAACCAAATCTCAATAGCACAAAAGAACAGTGAGATGTATAAATCTAGAGACATCTTCATCCCAAATATTCTAATGGACTATTTGTGTTCAACCCATGATAGAGCCTTCCAATTTCTTATTAGATTGATCAGTCACAGCTAAACACATTGTACCCTGACCCCATCATGATGTCTTTGGTCCTCTTCAAGTACAAAGGATGAATAACATGCCATTCAGTAAAATATATTTAATGTTGACTTTGTTTAATTTTCTATATTGCCTTTAAACTTCCTTTTTACCTCTGATAATCATGTCTCTTTTTACTTGAGACTTGTTTGAGTTCACAATGCTACTCCTGCTTTTTTGGATTCAGTTGAATTTCATTTTTATACCCCAATCCCTTGTTTTAACTCTGTATATGTCTTTATGTTTTAAATGTGTTTCTTGCAACTACAAAATGTTATATTTTGATTACTGATCCCTTTTGCCCGTATTGAGTTTTTAGAGGTCAGTTCTTTCCATTCATGCTCGAGGTTTTAATTATTAGGTTTGTTTTTACTTCCATCATATCCTATATATTTCCTTTTTGTTCTCTTCTTCCTTTAAAAGGTGTGGGAGGTGGGAAGGGAAAGGGAAGAATTAAATTAATGTACTTTTTCTCTAGTTGGAAAGACTGATCCTAATCCTTTCCCTTTCTACTCTTAACCCAGTCCAGACCCACATCACCAGTTTCTAATCTTTTCCCAGTCTTTTAAAACTAGTTTTCCACAATTGAAGTTTGTTTTGCTTGTGGCTGTTCTGTAAACCCCCCCACTTCCATTCTTTTTCTTAAATAAACTTTCTCTCCTTTTCCCAGCCTAGTTCTTCTTCTCTATCCCAACCTTCCTTTGTTCACCTGTAATAAAGGTAAAGTTCATAAGATTTTCTACTACCCTCAGTCCTCAGCTCCATACTTATCTGATCTCCTTTGGATCCTTGAACTATGAAAAATAATTCTTTCTTTCTCCTCTTAATTTCACTATTGGAATATTCCTTTTTCCTTTCCTTCATTAAAAAAGATCAATCTTTCTAAGTTTGCCTTTATCTCTTTCTGAGTTTTGTTCATATTTTTCTAAATTTGGCTTTCTGCCAATTTTTTGGCAATTGTATCTGAAGCAGACATTTCAAATGAATCCTACATCCTTGGCAATCTAATGGGGGAAGGACTAGTTCTGATCTATTTACAAGATGTGAGAATCACATATTGTGCTAGCTATTAGTAATAAGCAAAGGATCATCAGGACTTCATGTAACAGTACTTTATTATTGCAAGAGGTACTTTGGGTAAAACCCTAATTTAGGGACTGCAGCTTACAGTTATGGGAACTTAAAAGAAACAAAACATGAACATGAACGCATAAAAGAATAAAAACACCCATATTACACCATAGTGCTCCTGGGCATAATAGTTTTTCTGGCTTTAACTAATATAATCTTCTAATCAACAAGGCAATACCCTTTTTGTAAGACTGTCTCTGTTTTATAATAGAGATTGTAGAAATGCCAGGCCACTTCTCTTTACCAGCCAAAAAAAAAAATATAATTATTTCCTTTACTTTGTGATGCTAGTGAGTCACCAGGAAGTATTAACAGAAAGACCAATGACCTATGGTTCTACAAGACCTTCTTTTTATAGTTTTGTTATTGGCAAAATCCTTTGGTAAAATGCTTTCACAGATGCTCAGTGTAGTAATACCACACTGGCTCATGTGGTACTGTGTAGGTGCCATTACTTCAATTATTATGGTGGCAATTCTCTTTTTTACAGATCTATTGTTCCTAGCAAAAATTAAACTCCGTGACAAAAACGAATAAAGAATATGGGTAGATGAAGCAGTGTCCATATATTGTTCTCATTTGTATTAAGTTTTTGGCTAAGTCTGGATGGAAATACATACTTAAGGCAAATCTTAACATCAGCTTGTTAAAAATTCAACAATACTGACTTTCATAGGATAGTGACATGTTGAGCAATAAGAATACTGACAATTTTTGCTGACCAACATCTTTTATTCTACCTACTTCATGGCACCATAGTTTTCAATTGGCACCATTCTTTCAACATGCCCATTGTTTGAGAAGGATGAAGTATTATAGATATGTTAGAATTTCAAGGGTACAAGTTCATTAAGTTCATCTCCTTTATTTCACAGATATTGGGGATTTGTTTTAAACCATATGGACCTTCATTAATCTACCAAGAATAACAACAACCAAGTGGATGAAACACATTTCTTTTGTATAAAAATACTTGTTTAACCCCAGCCTTTTGGTTTCAATGAAATAAGCATGAGGAGTGAATTTTAAGTGTCACAATTAATATGCTCACAATATTTGACTTTTAAACATATCTCTCTATTTCTCCCTCATACACACATGTGTTTCTATCTATAGGAGTTTTTCTTTTTAGTATTTTGCCTAGGACTATGTGCAACAAGCTACTTATATTTTTAAGAATTGTTACCAAATTTGTTGTTGTTTAGTTGATTCAGTCCTGCTTGACTCTTTGTTTATTGGCAAAAATACTGGAATGGTTTGTCATTTCATTCATTAGTTAATTTTTGCAGATGAGGAAACTAAGGCAGAATTGTCACTTGCTCTGTGTCATGCAATTATTAAGTATCTGAGGCCAAATTTGATCTCAAGAACTCAGTAACTCATGATCTGCTATTAAATATTTGAGCTTATTTTGTTTTCTCAACTGAAACAAATGAATGAATGTTTTTTCTCAATCCATGCTCACCTGAGATTCAGAATTGGAATTGTTGATAGGTTGTGATGACTCAGACAGTATTATTGCCTACAAATTTCTTAAAATCCAGACTATAATTAAGGGTAGATCTACTTTTAAGGCTTTTAAAGCTTAGGTTGCAAGTAATTGTCACAGAGCTTTGATTATATAGCAGAATTTTGAGATGGAATGTGGCACACTTTAAACCTTTTAGAAGTATTTATTACAACTGAGAAATTCTTCTTCTGAGATGAGGATAAAATGATGGTGATGATGATGATAACTGAGATTATATAGTAAAGTAAGATAACAATAGTATAGTAAGATGAAAATAATATAGTGTTTAAAGGGTTGCAAAAGCACTTTACAAAAACTATCCTATGTGACCCTCACAACACCTACCTAGGAGATAGATGCTGTTATTGTCACTGTGCAGTGAAGGGAAACTGAGTCAAAGGTTAAATGACTCACTTAGAGCCATACACTGGTGAAAAGCAGTTAGTGATCTTGTTGGAGGAAAGCCTTTAAGAAAGCTTTTGGCTGTGCCAAATCTATAAAAATATATAAATAAATCAGTATGTTCAAATAAAACTGAGAGAAAAGAGAGAGAAAGAAAGAGAGAGAGAGAGAGAGAGAGAGAGAGAGAGAGAGAGAGAGAGAGAGAGAGAGAGAGAGAGAGACACAGAGAGAGAAAAACAAAGAATACTTATAATTGCTGGTGGTGGTAGAAAGGGAAGGAAGATGGAATCAAGAAAGGCTTCTATGTAAAGATGGCACCTGAGTTGAGTTTTGAAGAAAGGCAAAGGTTCTGAGAAGTAGAAATGAAAATGAATAATATTTTAGCCATGGGGAATGAGTTGTATGAATTCATGGAGGCAGAAGATGGAGTATTAATTTTAAGAAATTGTTTGTAGTCCATTGGCTTAAGTGTAACCAAAAGATTGAATATGAAAAGAATTCTAGAAAGGGTAGTGGGATACAAATTGTAGAAGATCTTAAATGCTAGTTGAAGGACTCTATATTTTATACTGGAAAATATGGGGAATTCACTGATGGGAAATTTTTTTTAAAAAAATCAACAAAACATAAACATCAAGATCTTGCATTCTTTGTAATTTTTTTGACCAATGGTGTGACTATGAAGATAGGATTTTGTCCTACCACTTGATAAATTTCTTATATACTAGCACTGATCCAGGTGTTAGAGCTTTTAAATGTCATTTACATTGATAAAACAATGTCCTCCTAACCATTTGACAGTGTCATAAAATTAGGTGGTGAGATCTCAATAGTTTTTTATTTTGCTGCTTGAAAATGAAATACCTAAATGAGTGATGCCATTAGTGAGATTTTGGGGGGAATCTCACATGTTAAATGAGTGTCTTAGACTTATGCTAATGAGATGGGGGTTGTGGAAAATCTTATAATAACATCTATCAAGGTCCCACAGAGCATCAGAAGCATAGTATGCTTCTGTTTGGGATCCTCAAAAGAGAGACAAAGTTGCTATCCATATAAGTTCTAAGGAATCAACTACCTGACATCAACTCTTCACAAAGCAAAACCAAAGTAGTCATTTTAAGCACAAGGCCTTTTTAGATTGCATAAGGAAGGCATAATACTTTCCCTACCAGGACTGCCTGAAAATAGAGTTACATTTGTAACTTTACAAGAACCCCAATCTCATCACCAGAAAAGTTGTTATGTCAGGTATGAGTAAACATATGAAGGACAAGCAAGTTTTCATATGGTCATCTTTTATTACTTCAAAACCTACTCTGAAAAAAATAACCCATCCCAGCACACTACTAAAAACATTTGAGGAGGATCCTGGAAAGATGACAGAGTAGGTCAAAAAATCCCAAGCTCTCCAGATTTTCCCCACAAACAGAATAAAATGGCACCTCAGGATAAAGATAAACTGGTGAAAAACAAATAAGACAGGACAGAACAGAGGTTCTCCTAGGGTAACCCAAGAAGATCCCCCCCCAAAATCTCAGGACCAAGGTTTAACTAATGTGAAATATAAACATGTGCAAATAAGAGCTCTAGAGCTAGATCTGGACTGTATGGGGAGTCAGGGGTCAGAGTCAGGAAGACTGAGGGAACCTCTGATGATTAGGAACACCAGAACCAGCTGTGTTGCAGAGATGTGACCTTGGGTGAGGAGTCAGCACACCTGACAAATGTAGAAGCAGTGGGACATGGACATTAGCTGTGGGCACTTGTAGGGGGAAGTGAACTTTTGGTTTGCGGTTCCAGGGAGGGAAGAGCTGAAGTGAAGCTAGAGGCACTTCCCCACCCTACCATTAAAAGTGATTACACTAATAGTTCTTATTTTTAAAAATGAGCAGGCAAAGGAGAAAGATCTCAATCATAGAAACACTATGGGAATAAGGAAAATAGGGTTTTATCTTCAGAGGAGGACAGTAAAATAAAAACAAAAATGCTACTCCTACCCCAGAGAGTAATGTTAAATAATTCCCTACCCAGAAAGAATTTATAGAAAAACTCAAAAAAGATTTTAAAAATCAAATGATAAAGATTGAGGAAATACTTTTTTTAAAAAAGAACTATTCAAGAAAAACAAGATTATGAAAAGAAAGTCAACTAATTAGAAAAGGAGATCCAGAGTGTTCGAGAAGAAAATAATTCTTTGAAAAATCAAATTGGGCAAGAAGAAACCAGTGAAGGTATGAGACCAGAAAATTACAAAAAATGTAAAGAATGAAAAAAATAGGAGAAAATGTGAAACATTAAAAAACCCCAACAGATCTGGAAATCAAATCAAAAAGAGAAAACATAATTGGATTACTTTAAATCTGTGACCAAAAAAAGGAACCTTGACACAATAATATAAGAAATAATTAAAGAAAAATTGTCCAGAAGTAATAGAACACAGAGGGAAAGTAGAAACAGGAAGAAAAATCTACCCATCATCACCTGAAAGAGATCTTACAAGGAAAACACATGATTATTTTTGCTAAATTTTGAAGCCTCCAGAGAAAACTTTACAAGAAACAAAAGAAGTAAAATATAACTGGAGCTACAATTAGAATTGCAAAGGGTTTATCAGCAGGTATAATAAAAGACCACAAGTCCTATAATATTGACAATCAAAAGAACTAGGCTTGTTTCCAAAAATATCATATCCAGCAAACCTAAGCATAATATTGAACAAAAAAAAGGGAAATTCAGTGAACTCACCAATTTTCAAGATTTTTGTCTCAGTCAAACCTGAGCTCAATAGAACTCAATAGAAAATTTAATTTATATGAGTCAATATCAAAGACTAATTTCAAGGGATTCAATAAGGACAAATTGTTTCTGTTTTATATGTGGAAATAGAATCCTTTTGTTTAAGACTTACATCAGTAATTGAGTACTTCAAAAGAAAAATTGGGTCAAAGCTGAATATGATCTGACTCTAAAAGAAAAATTGTTCAGGACAAGGTAAGCATAGTAATTATGCTATATGAATGAGGTGCAAAGGAAAACTGACACAGAAGCATTAGATGAGGGAGAAGGGCTTGTAGTCCTGAAAACCTACTCACATCAAGGAAATGGGTTAAATAGGGAAATCCACATGCATGCACACACAAACATTCATGCTTAGCTATAATCTGCATGAAGGAGTAGAGGGGATGAAAGGAGAAAAAAAAGAATAAAGCAAAAAGTGAACAGCAGAGAACAAAAGAATAACCTACAAAAGGATGCATGAAAAAGATGGACAATCATGAATATAATTTCTTTTAATATTGTATATGTTTTCTTGAAATGGAAATTTATTCATAATATATGTATATTATGTATATATATATATGCATATATATATATTTGATCCTAGAGAGAGAGAGAGAGAAATGTAGATATTTCTATATATAGATATGTTTTCTTTTCTGTCTTTCTTTTTCTATCTTGTTTTTTATTTTGTATTTAATTTTAAATATATAAAAATAAAAATAAATATTTGAAAAATATATACCTTATCCCATCTTTTGAGTAGTTTCTTTCTATACCTCATAAAACCCAATATAAAACCAAGCAAGAATGAAGTTTCTTTTATTTAATAGGGGATGATAGAATCAAAGGGATGTCAGTGGCCATTTATTCTAATTTCCTCATTTCACAGATGAGGAAAATGATCCCCAGAGGAGTTAAGTGATTTTTCCATAGTCACATAGTAAATTTTCCATATAACTCCCTCTTTCTTTTTTGTGGTTGTGCTTAATAGATGACATTGTACCTTAATTTCCTATTCATGTTTGGATATTTTAGTTGTATTTTTGTATGAATCTGAGGAATAGCAGGAAAGCTAATTTGGCTGAATTATAGATTCAAGAAGGGGAATATGAATAATAAGTCTGAGCAGAGCCAGGTTGTAAAGTACTTTCAATGCCAGAGGAGTATACATTTGATTTAGGTCGGGAGCTGCTCGAGTTTACTGAATGTTGGGATGGCATAGTGAGACCTGAAATTAAGGAAAATCATTTTGGCAAAGGGGTGGAGGACCATCTGGAGTATAGAAAGACTTGAGACAGAGAGACCAATTAGCAGACCATTGCAAAAGTACATGTGAATTAGATTGATGGCCGCATGAAAAGAGAAAAGGGGATGAATGTGACATATGGAGACCAAAACGAAGAAATTTGGCAACCGGTGGGATACATGGAGGGAGTGAAAGTGAGAAGTCCAAGATAATGTCAAGTTTGGGAACCTGGTTATTTAGGTGATATCTTGGAAAGAAACAAGGAAGCCTAGAAGAGGGATAATTTTTGAAGTAAAGATTATGTAATGAAATCTGGAATGTAGATTTCAACTCATCCATTTCTAGTTACCCTACATAACTCATTCTTTCCCAGTCAAAATGAAAAGAAAGAGAATTTGAGCTCTTACTCTATCCCTTCATAGGAGTATCTGCCACCACTAGAAAGCAATTTTGGGAGTAGAAAATGGAGATGATAGGGGAGAACAGGATTTTTCCTAATGGCACCTTTGTAATTGATGCTATGGGTATCCAGGTAGAGGCTGGATTATAATTCCCCTCAAGGGCCAACAATCAATGATGATGGATAGAAGATGGGAACTTGGGGAGTTATCAGGAGAAAAGAAAGGGGGATGAGTTTGTGGAGTGTGGGATTATTGGACGTTAGTAAGTGAAAGGTGGGTGTGGTATTGGAAATAAATCCCATGATTGCCTATGGAATGGAGAAATCCATTTCTCATTTTACTATTCACTCCTTGGGCCAATATCATGGCCTCTCAGTCCAAGCTCCCACTTGGGATACTACTGCATGGTGTTAAGTAGGCCAGTATTAAGGTTTCATTTCTTATAGGGCTTATCTTCTCTTTTCTATCACTGCTGTCCATCACATTATAGAGAACTTGATTACTATGAGGGTGGCAATGGCAATAGAAATTTCCCAGTGGAAAGGAATTTAGAAGATCTTATTATTTTTTTTTTTCATTTTTAGAAGAGAAAATTGAGTCTCAGAGGTTAAATGACTTGTCCCAATGTCTCACAGCTATTATGTATCTAGGGGCAGGATTTGAACTTGATTCTTAATATCTCTATAGCCAGTACTTTTTCTGTCATGCTAGCCAACTATTTAGAAAGATAAGGCTTTCTATGGAAGTAGAAACTCTCCAGTTGAAGGAAATTTAGGGAAAAGTAGAAGATGGTATCCAGTTGTACATGGCCAGATTTGTCTATATCCCCAGAACAGTGAATGTAATAAATTTTTATGCTCCTCATTTAGCTCAATACACTGTTGCTTATCTAATTCCAAACTCTTGATTCTTGCACCATGAGATTTGCCTCTTTAGACTTGGTTGCCCTCTGGTTGGGACCCTCATTCTACTTTAGTCCTTGGCCACAGACCTTCCCTTGGTTACAATGATTCTTCCCAGTTCTGCTCCAATGTTTGCAGAAGAATCTTGATTGATATCTCTCCTTTGCCCCTCAATTCTGAGCCCCAGTTGTTAGCATCATGGAACCTTGAGGCTGTATGAGTCCCTGAGGGTGAATGGTTTATCTACAAATAGCACTCTCCCTCCCCAACTCTGGACAGTCATCAGTTGGGTCACTGATCAATGGGGAATTTAGTAAGATAATCTACATTGCTCAATACAAGTAAATTAAAATGTGATTTGGCTTAGTAGGTAGTGGACCAAGCCACTCAGTTTCCATTTTCTTGCCACTACAAAAAGGGCTGCCACAAACATTTTTGAACATGTGGGTCCCTTTCTCTCCTTTAATATTTGAGTGGAATCTTAATTCAGGGATTCTAAGAGGCAGAAGAAGAGTATGTCAGCCATGGGAGATAGACCATACAAAGTCACAAATATGGGTAAGGGAGGGTCACATCTAAGGAAGAATCAGTGAAAACAGCAAATGGGGAGAGTAAATGACTAGCATAGAGTAGTTGCAGGAGAATTAAGTTGTAAACAGACTGGAAAAGTAAGAAGGACTCAGATTGTAAAGAGCTTTCAATCCAAAGGCCTTTTATATTTTATCCTAGAGAGCCATTAATGTTTATTGAGTGTGTGTGTGTGTGTGTGTGTGTGTGTGTGTGTGTGTGTGTGTATGTGTGACATGGTCAGAACTGGGTGTTATGGATCTTATAGAGTTGTTATAGAGTTCTCTAATGAGAAAACTTATATAAAAGTGCTATGCAGACTTTAAAGTCTGGGGTGAACTTCAGCTATTATTATGTTCACTATTGGAAAAGCAGCTTAGAATACTGGATCAGTGGTGGTGATCAATACATAACACGGTAAAGGTTTTCAGTCCATGAGCTGGCAGCAAGAGCAGATGTAACCCCATCTGAGTTTTAAGAAGGCACATACTCTCAGCTTTAGATGTGTCTACTCAGTGATTAATATGATGATGCTGTTAGAAGCAGGATAAAAAAGTTTGTTATTAACTATTGCTAATAGTAAGAGCAATAGAGAGTCTTTATACTTCTGGACTAAAGAGGAATCGTTTGATTTCTTTCTTTACTGAGGTTGTGATTGTTTGATTCTAAAATGCCTTTGATTCCTGTCTTGATGATGGATAAAGTGATAAGGTCAAAGGTAATCAAGGAAAAAGAACCATGGTCTCTCTTTTTGAAGCATCTTTCATATACACCAAAGGATTAGTTGACTTGAAGTTGTTTCCTTGTAAGTTGTGAGCAAACTGGCATGTGGGAAAAATACATTTGCCTATAAGTCTATCTTTGTTCTAGTCTCATCATTATCTTAGGCTTTTTTTATAGAAGAAAGACACCCAAAAATCAACTGGACTAATTTGGCAGAGCCAAAATTTGGATTTTTTTTTGTACCTGGCTCACATACTTCTCTTGGGAATAAATGGAATGAAGATAACAATAGTTAAGGGGTTTAAGTTGAAATGGCACCCCCATGCATGGGAGATAGAATTTAGAATACCAATATAAAGCTTATCCTAGGGAGGCCAGGAGACTTCTCTCAGCCTACCATTTGGTAACTTTCTATTTTAACCAATTGCTCTTTTCAAGAGAGGCAGCTAAACAAAGAGGATGTAAAGGGGTAGTCTAAGGATGAGGAAGGCCTGGGAAGGCCTGGATCTGGCTCCATACTTTGACACATTCTACCTGTGTGACACTGGGTAAGGCATTTGACCTTTCATGCAGTTCTGCAACCTTTCAAGCTGCAAGATAATTTTAAATTTTCAGTGGTAGAGTTCTTTCACTAAGGAGTTTCTTAAGCCCCCCAAAATAGATTTAGATCCAACAAAAAATACAGTGAATAGAATGGCAGGCCTGGAGTCAGGAAGATTCATCCTTCTGAGTTCAAATATGGCCTTAGATATTTATGAGCTCTGTGGCCCTCAACATTTATTTAACTCTGTTTATTTCAGTTTCCTCATCTATCAATGAGTTGGAGTAGGAAGTAGCAAAACCGTTCCAGTATCTTTGCCAAGAAAACCCTAAATGGAGTCAGAAAGAATCATACAGGACTAAAAAAATGACTGAACAACAAAATATCCAAGAAAAAATTAATTTGCTAAAATGACAAACTGTTGATGTTCTGCCAAAAGACTGGAAATACTATCAGGACTCCCTTAAAATGATGACTTTTGGCCAAATCTCACTAGTCATCCCACCTTAGTTATTGCTCTACAGGTATATAAAGCAGAAATTATCTATAGTGAGTTAGATCCCAAAATCTTTCCTGTATAATTAGGGAAGTAAATAGGATTTTGTACAAAGGCTTCTCTAATGCTGTCTTGGTTTTAACTCATCTCATCACTTTTTCCATATTCTTAGGTCATCCTATCCCTTTCCTTTGAATCAAAAATGAAAATCTGTTGTTAATTCAGTTCAAATATTTACTGTATGCCCAGCCCTATGTTCCTCCTACACTTGCTAATTCAATATGAACAGGCCAACATCTGCTCTGTTCCATCTCCAGATGTGGTAGACTATTATATGATTTCTAGCAATGTATTCTTTTTTTTTTTTTTTAACCAAAATTCCGTGACTTTGAAACAAGCTGGACATCCCAAGGGAAATTCATCATAGCAGGATTTCATTTCATAATGAATCTCACTCTCTCTGATGACCTATGAAAGCAACTCAATAATTTTCTTGTACTTTCTCCACTTTCCTCCACTTTTTGCTCTCTGATTCAGGATAGTAGAGCCTTTGGTACACTTTTCTGGGGTTCCAAGTAGAGCTTATCTCCTGAGGGTTGCATAGTTGGGCAGTTAATGATGACCTTCATTTAAAGAGTGCTATGGAGGGATGCAAAATAAAAGGAAGGCACAGTCTTTGGTCTGCATGAGTTTTGTGCTTTGTTTCATAGGGCAAGGGCATGCATAAGGAAAGGACTACAATACTTAAAATGTACTATACCAATATGTACAATTAAACATACTATCCAGTATGTGAAGCATGTATGTGGAAAAGATGCAGGGAAGCTGGGGGCATAGCATCATGATTAAAATTCATGATAAAAACCCTAAATCTGTTAGATTCAGTTCTTGCTTTGAAAATAAGGCTATTTGCTTTCAGGGGATGGTCTGGGATCATGAAACTTCAGTTTAATAGTAGAAAGATACTGCTTTATAACTAAATACTGATCAGAAGTGAAGGAGAAAATAAGGTTCTTTCTCAAAAAAGGAAAAGAAAATCAGACAAACCAATAAAGATGTAAGGTTGCTCCCAAAGTCTAGCCACAAAGATGCTCTCTATGACTGTAATCTTCCCTTTTCAACGTCTGTGAAGAGTACAAAGGAAGTTAGGAGTTGGGTCTATGAGAAGAGAAAATTAGATATTTTTTTAATTAAAAGAAAGTAGCGATTAAAAGGTTTCTTTTTTTGCTAAACAAGACTGAGTAATGAGTAGTAGAGAAAAGAGGGGTTGGAAGGACTTTAATAATACATGAAGCCACAGAGGTAGGGAGTTGGGTACAAATATGAGGATTTTTTAAAAATTAAAGCTTTTTATTTTCAAAGCATATACAGTATGTAATATGTAGTAAGTAATCCAATATATATATTAAACATGTACAATTCTTCTATACATATTGCTGCAATTATTGTCCTGCACAAGAAAAATCAGATCAAAAAGGAAAAAAAAATGAGAAAGAAAACAAAATGCAAGCAAATCACAACAAAAAGAGTGAAAATACTATGTTGTAATCTACACTTAGTCCCCACATTCCTCTCTTTGGGTGCAGATGGCTCTCTTCATCACAAAACCATTGGAATTGGCCTGAATAATTTCATTGTTGAAAAGAGCCATGTCCATCAGAATTGATCATCATATAATCATGCTGTTACTGTGTACAGTGATCTCCTGGTTCTGCTCACTTCCCTCATCATCAGTTCATGTAAAGTCTCTCCAGACCTCTCTGAAATCATCCTGCTGGTTGTTTCTTACAGAACAATAATATTCCATAACATTCATATACTATAACTTATTCAGCCATTGTCTAATTGATGGGCATCCATTCAGTTTCCAGTTTCTTGCCACTACAAAAAAAGCTGCCACAAACATTTTTACACATACAGGTCCCTTTCCCTCCCTCAAGATCTCTTTGGCATACAGACTCAGTAGAAACACTGTTGGATCAAAGGGTACGTGTAGTTTGATAACTTTGAGCACAGTTCCAAATTGCTCTCCAGAATGGCTGGATCCATTCACAATTTCACCAACAATGTATCAGTGTCTTAGTTTTCCCACATCCCCTCCAATATTCATCATTATCTTTTCCTGTAATCTTAGCCAATCTGAGAGATATGTAGTGGTACTTTAGTTGTCTTAATTTGCCTTTCTCTGATCAATAGTGATTTAGAGCAATGAGTAGAATTGTTTTTAATTTCTTCATCTGAAAATTGTTCATATCCTTTGACCATTTATCAATTGGAGAATGGCTTGAATTCTTATAAATTTGAATCAGTTCTCTGTATATTTTAGAAATGAGGCCTTTATCAGAATCCTTGAGTCAAACATGAGGTTTCAAAACTGAAGTAAGATAAGAAGAACTAAAAGTTTTTAAAGATACAAAAGAAAGGTGGGAACAAATTAAGAACATAACAGTCAGTAGGAAGGAGATCAAATTATATTTTAGTCCAGAGGTTTTTTTTTTCTTAGAGTATCATGGACTTCTTTGGCAGTCTAAGTCCCTTTCTCATAATAGTATTTTTGCATGCAAAAAATATAATATATAACATTGCAAAGGGAACTAGTTATATATTTAAATTAAATTAATTTAAAATAAATATTTATATATAAATATTTATATTTCCCTATCCAAGTTTATAGACCCAAGACTAAAAAGCCCCACTTTTGACTATATTCATTAAAAGTTAATCTCTGCATATAATTTGAACATATAATGTTTTTAATAAGATTCAAGTCCAGCTACTTGCATAGATCTGTAACTTTGACATAAAGAATTCTCTTCTAATATGGAGGGTCTGGATATACTTGAGAGACATCTTACTTTTTTTCTGTGGCCTGTGTTCTTTGGTGAACCTTGGTATCTTTAAGATCTGACTTTTTCAAAAGGAGGCTAACAGCTCCTTTTATAAGCTCTTAGTTTCACAAGGCATTTAAGGATAGAACAGATTCTATTTATGTCATGGAGAACAGAGATAGGACTCATATATGAATCCAAAGAGAATCAAGAGGACCTCTTTCCCCCTTTTGTTAGGTCCCTCTTCCATTTTGTCCTAGTGAAACCTGCACAGTCCCCATGACTCCCACCTGCTAGGAGTTGTCATCCTGCTTCTATGCATCTGCCATGAAGGCTATTAGGAGTGTGTCCTAGAGCTGGCTGGGAGATCTATATCTATATAATATATATTTATCACTGTATCCTTACCATTTGGGAGGATATTTGGAAGCTTTGATCCTGACTATCTATCCCTGTGTGGGGCTTCTTGGGGTTAAAGTCAGGGTTTGGGTATCTTAGCTTCTCTTCCCAGGTACATGGCTCTGTGGTCCCTTCTGTTGCTGTCACTGCCCTTAGCTCTCCTACACTGTACTGTTAAGTTCTTCTTTGGCAGATGGGCTCCAGCAATTGTTCCTTCTCCCCAGGAGGTGGTGCCAATTCTCCAACATAAGGAGGAATTACATTGGGGTCTTGCTACTCTGGGCCAGACTACTTACCCCTTTAATTCTTTATACTGAGCCCTACTATAGAAGCAAAGGGTCTCTTTAGATATTGTGGGAATTCCCTTGAATTTACTCTGAACAACCGAGTCTTCATTTTACTCTTATTTTGAATTAGAATAAATCCATTCACATATTCCCTCACTTCTCAGCTCCCAGAGGGAATGGATTCCACTTGCTCAGAATTCCTCACTGATTCTTAGGGTTTTAAGGACTTCCTTTCCCTGTGTCCTCTTCCAATTTGTATTGCCAATCTCCTTTTGAACTTCTGGCTTCAACAAACTTGCCCAAAGTTGCCTAGAGAAAATGCTGAAAACGATGGGGAGGGGCTCAAGGCAAGTGACTCCTCCCAATGTAGGCCCTTAGAACTTAGGAGTTGGAGGAAGGCAACAAATCTTTCAACATTCATACAAATGAATGGAACACATATGGCTTTTGTCTGGATCATAGATAAACCACAGTCTTAAAGGCTGGATGACGTGACCAAAGATTTTACTATTAATTGGTCACAACATATTTTAATATTAAAAATATATATACCTTGGAGGAAAAAAATAACTGTATTATAGCATTTAATATATGAGGAATTTTAGAATTTATCTAGTCTAAAACCCCATTTTATAGATGAAGAAGCTAAAACTCAGAGAGATTAGTTGAAGTGCACAACACTTTCATGGCTACTAAGCAGAAAGTCTTGGCTTCTAACTCATTCTGTGTCCTTTCCATCATACTATGCTGTATGAAATGAGCTCTGTCATGTCCCAGGATGTGTGGTCAGCTACCTCTCCCTTGGAATGGTGGAAATGTGAACTCAGCTGAGACAATCAGATAAGCAACCATAGGCTAAATCAGGAAAAGTGTTTTATCATTATTCAGAAACCTGTGTTTTGATACATTTGGTGTTTAAGCTCTGGAGTAGGGAAAGAATATAATATCAAACTCAGGATCATAATCCCAAATCAGAATCCCAAAAAGGATACCAAGAAGCTTCCTTATCTTGCATAAAAGAAGAGAAAAAAAACTCACTTATATGACCATAGATTCAGAATTTGAAGAGACCTCTGAAATCATCAAATTCAATTCTCTTATATTACAAATAAAGAAAGTAAGATTCATTACTTAGGATCACTTAGTGAAGGGCTGAAGCAGGATTTAAAGCCAGGGCTTTCTGATCTGCCTTATCTGGCCTTTCAGTAGACCAGTCAGCCAATAAATTAGGCACTTACTATGTGGTTGGCAATGTTTTGAATATAAGGATACAAATATGAAAAAGATAATATCTACTATACTCAAAGATATTATCATGTAATGGGGAAAGAAAATGCACAAAAGGAAGCTGAAAGGTGCAGTGGTGGGAAGGAAGGAAGGGGGAAGAAGTAAAGAGATGGGAAATGAAAACGTGGCCAGCCTGAGCATCTCTTTAAATGGAGGTTCTGGAAGGAGCTTCCTGTTCTTCCAGTCAGAGAGGACACAGCAGCAGAGGGTACTGATGACATGCTCTTTAGCTACACATTTACTCATGATTATGTATAATCTGGTTTGCATAAAGAGGCACCAATTCCATTCTCTTGTTCTGTTCCTTTTAAGCACCCTGAAACAGCAGCCTTTGGAAGTAGGTTGATGTAATCAGCCTCCAGCTCAGCCCAGCTGTTCCCTGGAAGCTTTGTACAGGGGAGGCACCCCCAGGGAGTCTCCAGAGTGCTCAAGTGAGGTACCACCTGTGCTCACTTATGTCACTGCCTTGGCAGAGCCAAACTTGCCCCTCACCCTTCTGACAAACAAGCCACAGATGATGGCAGATGTCACATTCTGCAAGTAGAGAAACAAATGTCAATTGCATTTAATTCTGCTTACTCTCCTTCTGAAAGAAACAGAGAGAAAGAGACAGTGGCCAGAGCCCTGCAAGAACACTGTTTGTGTAACTGAAGCACCAGTGAAATTCTGAATCCCAACATGAGATTATTCGAGAAGTGATTTATCATATGATGACATGAGAAACAGGATTGGCCTGTGCCCAGCTACGTATGAACCATGAACCATGACTACCTCTTTTTTGGGGAGTTTTAGATGGAACATAAGATGAGATTGCAGCCAATGCAAACACTGCTAATAGCAGAGAGTTCTCATTCCCCCTGGGATATATTATGGAATCTCCATTGGAAGGGATTTTTAGTAACAATGGAATCTATTCTGTAACTGACCAAATAGATCACTGGAGTAGTGGAGACACATACCTATAACCCCAGTGACTAGGAAAGCTAAGTCTGGTGGATTGATTGAGCTCAGGAGTTCTGAATTGCCATGTGCTAAACCAACTGTGTCCATACTAAAAATAGCAAATATTTGTATCATTTTTTCGTGATTTGCTCTCCAATTTCTCATCTAATTCCTTCTGTCCATAGATTAAAACTCTGGAATTTAGTAAAAGGTGAACCCACTTTTAAAAAATATCTAAAAATCTATTTCTAGCTTTGTTTTTCCATCGGTGAAATGGGGATAACAATATTACCTACCTTAAGGATTGCTGCAAGGAATGAATTAGATAACAGAAACAAAACTCCATGTAAATTTTAAAGTATTATATGTAAATACCAGCCATTTATTACTGAGATACCAAAAGAAACTTTCTTAAGTCTCATATAACAAAATGAGATTCTATTCTTAATATATCATTGCCCAAATATTTGGGAATAAGCTGAGAAGAGAATTTTATTCCTAACTTTTAGCTTATTTCATTGTAGTGGGGAACAAGAAATAATTGTGGAATATATAAGTTCATATTTCTAAAGAACTGACAAGTTTTAGTAGTAGAAGAGTCTTTTCAGGGTTATTGTAATTCAATAATGTTTGCATAAGTATCTTCATGCTTTTGGTTTATTATGTCTAGTATAGACTTCTCATCTGTCACAGGGCATTAGCACAGGCTGGAACATAATACTGATATCAGAGGAATGGCAAACAATGACTACGGCAATGGAAATATGTATCAAGAGAAAAAAAACTAGCAGTTATAAACAAGAGATGGTCACTGGTAATAGTTTTGTAAAAAGAAAAAGGTGGCTAAATCCCACATTCTTTCATCTCCCAAAGTATTTTAAGATGTTTCAGACCTGCATTTTTGAAAAATCACTTAGAGGATGAAGGAAGGATGGATTGTAGTAGAGGAGAGACTTGAGGCAATCAGACCCACCAAAAGACTATTACAATAGTTCAGACTTGAGTGATGACAGTTGTTAGTCATATCAGAAGCTAGAGTTATTTGAGAGATATTGCAAAGGTGAAATCAGTAGGCTTTGGCGACCTAGATGAGCAATTGAAAGACCAATTAAAAAGACAAGATCAGCTTCAATATATTTTTTATTTTTAAAAAAATTTATTTTTAATACACATTGCTTTATGAATCAGCTTAGTTGAAAAAAATGAGAACAAAAGAGAACAAATATGGGAGAGAAAAACAAAACAGAAAAAAGAAGTAAATTTAGCATGTGTTGATTTACATTCAATCCCCATAGTTCTTTTTTCTGGATGCAGATGGCATTTTCTGTCTAAAATCTTTTGGGATTGCCTTGGATCACTGAACCATTGAGAAGAACCTAGTTTTTCATAGTTGATCATTGCACATTCTTGCTGTTATTATGTACAATGTATTCCTGCTTTTACTTGTTTCACTCAGCATCAGTTCATGTAAAATCTTTCCAGGTCTTTCTAAAATCAGCTTCTTCATCATTTTTTATAGAACAATATTCTATTACTTTAATATACCACAACTTGTTCAGCCATTTCCTAATTAATGAGCATCTACTCTAATATATTTCTTAAAACAAAAACAAAAACAAAAAAACAAAACAAAAAACAAAGAAACTAATTGTGTCAGGTTGACTATTACTGAGCTTTTCTTATTTGGGGTACTTTGAGAGACAACTCCAAACGTTTCGGAAAATCAAGATTCCTGCCTAATTGCGGCTTTCTCATTTGAGTGTGATTCATGATTAAGTCCTTGAGCACTGTGTGGAATCTGGATTGAGCAAGGACTGCCAAAGGGTTTGGAAATCATCTGAGAAGCTGAAATTCTAAAAAGATGGAAGAAAATTCTCATAAGGTGAGAAGTCACAGTCATTGCTGCCATTTCTACCTTGGGATAGGAGCCCAAATACAGTTCAATCTGAGACTGTAACTATGCTTACAAGCTTGGTTTCTTAATGCTAGTAATTACTCAATCCAAGTCTAGAGATCTGGGTAGATCCTTAGCTATTATTGGTATTATGATCCGGTGGCTGAAGAGATACTCTCTTAATTACTCTATATTCAAAATCTTTTTTCTATTTTGAATTCTAGTAAGAGTTGGAGATGAGAAAGTTAGAGATGGTTCATTGACCTGAAGGGTGAAGGTGAGGTGGAAGGAACTGGTAGCGAGGTCAAGGAAATGTACCCTGTTCATTGATCTGCTTCATAGATAGTCTTTCTTTTGTTTTTGTTTGTGTGCAAGCTTCTTGAGAGCAAAGCCTGGGTCTTGATTCAATTTGTATCTTTCTCAGCATATCTTAAATACTTAATAAATAGTTCATTTCATCTTTTTTTGGAGGGAGCAGTCAAGTAATTATATCAGTTGACAATTTCTAGTAAAGAAACTTTCTCTAGTGATACAAATCCTCAATTTGTAGGTAACATTGTCTTAAAGAGTTGGCTGGCGGCACTGGTTGATTAAGTGACTTGCCAGTGGTCACAGTGGCTATTATGTGTCAGAATTCTTGACTTTATGGGACTACAAATCTTTAACTTTCTTTCCTTCAAAACTTTACTTAAGTAACACTTTGTCTACATGAAGAATTTCCTGCAGTAGGAATTCAGGGGGAGGAAAGATTGCTGTGGGTTGGAATTGTTGGGTGCAGATAATTAAGAAGACTGCATTTTTGGATGGATTTATATATTTTCTGGCTCTGGTTTAGATTGGGAAGATCACACGAGCTAGATGAGAAAAACATAATTTGATGCTACAAGCTCTCCCTGTTGTATTCTCTCCAGCAGTAGAGAGTGGTTCATATCCTGGCAGTCTGTTGCCATACAGCATGCCCATTATCAATAAACTGATTCATCTGATTTAGCAATGAGTGCTAAAAGCTTGTCTGGTAGCAGGTTACAAGTTAATAGGGCATAATTCCAGCCCATCATAATGAGGTGCAAGATGACTTGTCATAGGATGGTAATTATTGAGTAGGCAATGCAACAGTACTTTAAAAAATGAATAAAGTTTTTATTTATTGAAAGCAGTAGTTATGAGTGTTTGGCAGATGATGCCCTAGCAAGCTGTGGTAGGAAGCATTTTATAACCAGATCATTCCAACTTAATGCATATAACATAATATGTATGTTAACATGCGTATGTTAACATATATGCTGAATATACACACCCTTAAGCTGTTATCTTGGGAAGCTGGCTGTTACTTGACCAAAATGCTTTCCTAAGTCCATCTTAGTTGCTTTTGAAAGTCACAGCAAATTGAGGAAGGAAGGAAAACCTAAGGATGAAGCGAGATTGTTATCTTCCAGTGTCTGCTGTACAGCAGAACATGGTTCTCCTATGGATGGTAGAAAGAATTCAGCCAATAATAATAACTAACATTTTCCCAGCTCTTGAAGGTTTGCAAAGAGATTTACATATATTATCATATTTATCCTCATAACAGTTCTGTGAAGTAGGTTAACTATTAGCATCTTCATTTCACAGTATAGGAAACTGAGTATATTATAGGAGTTTGATAAAGTTAAATGACTTTCCCTAAATATTTTCCCCATGGTAACCCTAGTGTGAACTGAAGGTTCATAATCATTTCTGCTGCTTGGTCCTGCTTTTTTTTTTCTCTTATCTCAATAATCATTTGCTCTGTGTGCAAAGGAGGATGATGGGAACCAAACTGTCTCCTCATTTTCTTTATTAAAGATTATTGCATACAATTTATCCACACAGCTGCTTTCAGATTGGTTTCAGGTGGGATATGAATTAAGGCCCAGTATTCTATCATACAATGTGCCACATCCAGGACATTCTGGAATGCAATTTTGGACTAAATATGGGATGGTGTTTATTGTAGCTCAGTTTTTCCTTTGAAGTATTTGCTTATATGTATTGTATCCCCACCCTGAAATACAACAAAATAAAAATAATAATAATAACTGGAATTTGCAAAGAACTTTAAGGTTTGCTTTATAAACTTCCATAAGCTTGTAAAGTCACATTATTCCTACAACAGGAAGACAGGTGCTATTTTTAACTCCCATTTCACAGATAAGGAAACTGAGGCAGAGGACAGTGAAGTGACTTGTTCAGGATAACACAGCTTGTTATTATCTAACTCTGGATTTGAACTGAGGTCTTCTTGACTTCCAACAAGACCCATGTTCAATCCACTGCCGTACCTTTGCTATCTAGTTGTGTACAAGTAATTGTGGAAAAATACAGACAACCATACATACACACCCACACCCCCCCCACACACACCCCACACAAGATTTATTCTTCTTTCCCAGAAGACTGATAGACAGCTGCACAAATTCAGAGACCCACTGAAAAATAGCCAGAAGTTTTGGACCTGTAGAGTTGCGCCATAATGCTGTTGTCCCCTTTGTCTCACTTGGCTTATTCTGCATTCACTTTTCTGGGCAGATCACTCTGTATGGGCCACTTGAAAGAAGATGTTAGTGCAGCCTTCAGCATTTGTATTTGCTAAATACTTTCCCCATGGTAGCCCCTAGCATGAGCTGAAGGTTCACAATCATCTCTGCTGCTTGGTCCCTTTTTTGTTTGTTTTTGTTTTTGCTCCTCTTATCTCAGTATTTTTTTGCTCTATATGAAAAGGAGAATGATGGGAACCAAGCTGTCTCCTCATTTTCTTTATTTAAAGATCACTGCATGCAATTTATCCATATATGGCTTACTCTTTATCACAAAATGGGGGTGAGAGCATCTATTCAAGACTGAACTTGAAAATCATTGGGAATTTTAATAAATGTCCCTGAGTTTCTCTGGTAAAGGATTGTTTAGACCACAATTATTTCAATACCATTTAAAGTCAACTAAACAATTTTTCTTTTTTTTTTTAATTCTTCCTTTCATCTGAAGGAAGCAAAAATGTAACAATTTACTTGATTCAGGATTTTGAAATACTCAAATATTCAAAAAATGCCATAATTTTATTTTTTACATAGATACTGATTTAAGTGTTTTTTTTTTTTTTCCTTTTCTACTCTCCTATCATTGGGAACTCTCCTCAGTAACATAAGTAAAAGAAAGATAGTTGGACCTGGAGTCAGAGGACCTGGGTTCAAATTGTCTCTTTGGTCCTCCTACCTGAGTATCTTTGGTACAGTTACAACATTCATGGGTCTACATTTCCTCATGTATACAATGAAAGGGTTGGAAGAGCTGGATTCTGAGACCTCTTCCCATCTGTGATTTTAGATCCCTTAGAAATGGAAGGAACCATGGAGATCACTTGGGCCAGTCTCTTCATTTTAAGATGAGGAAACAGAGGTCCAGAAGAAAAAAGTGATTTCCCATGATCACACTTATAGTCAGCAACAGAGAGAGAATTTGAGTTATATTTTTTTTGAGGCAACCACAGTTAACTGACTTGCCCAAGTTGACAAAGCTAGTCTCAAGTGTCTGATGCTGCATTTGAATTCAAGTCCTTCTGGCTCCAGTGCTAGTGCTCTATCTACTGTACCACCTAACTGCCCTGGACCCCTATTCTTTAGACAATAAGCTTATATCTGGTCCAAGAAGTGTTTGTCTACCTGGAATTCTACATGGCATTTTTCCTGGGATGCTGATTGTTGTACCATGACCAAAAAGCCTGCTTTCACTGTGAGTGAATGAATCTGACACTCTCCCAAGGCTCTCTAACTCAATTTTATTAATTTTGAATGACTCAAGAACCTCATTTAAAAAAAATTCCTCTATGATTATGTAAATTCACATTTTTTTCTTAATTTCTTTAGACCTGCCATACCTTATACTGGATAACAGACACTCATAGAAGGTGTTCCAAAAAAACATCAGCTTGGTTCCTGAGACAGACCTTTTTTTCTGTCTCACTGACGTGGGTAATTAGGAATGACTCAATAACCAGGCTGCTCAGAATTGAAACTATTGTTATTGTCTTATTAGAACTGATGAGGCATAGGCAGGGATATTTGCCTGGGAATGATGTGTGTGCTGATGGTTTCTTCTAGCACTCATTGCTGATTATAATGCCTAATTGATCTGCAAGCTTGGGTGCTGTGAAGCCCTGAATCACTTGATGCTGATGAGGGAAAAATGTTCTCTGGGGAGGTACAGGTGCTGGAGGGAAAAAAGGAAGGAAAGGAATCAAGGGAAGCTTGGGGTGAGGCATGGAAGGGACCAGGCTGCAGGTGTGAGACAAAGTGTTAGTCATATGTAATGAGTTTTTAGGATCTTGGCTGCGCCCTCTCTCATCCAGTGGACATTCGATCCCATAAACACAACTACCAAGATTCCTAGGGAGTTCATTAAAGGCCCCATTTTATAATAAGCACATACCCCCAAATTTACCTTCAGGTCCTGTATCCTTCACCAGAGATTAAATCCTAATAAATTTCATTAGAACAGATCTTCTGGAAAAATAGTTACATAGAATAAAGAAGAGCAAAGATCAAATCTGACTTCAGCAACATTGGGCAAGGCACTTAAACTATGTTTACCTCAGTTTCCTCATATGTAAAATGGAGTTAATAATATAACATTTTCTTGAGATTATTGTAAAAATATAATAAAAATAATAAAGTGCTTGGCACATAATAAATGCCATACAAATGTTAGCTATTATATAAATTATATATTATACATAATTATATTATTATATACAAAATATACATATATATTTTACCCATAAACTTTGTTGTTATTTTATTCATTTATTGTTATTTATTTGTTAACAAATATAATTTGTTATATAATTAATATATAAAATAATTTATATAAATTTGTTATTTATTTATTTATTTATTGTTATTTTATTCATTTATGAGACCATATACTTAAGAAAAATATATATGGATAGTATTGGAAAATTTTTAACTTAATATAAATAGGTTGATTTGTGAAATGACTTCTATGGACAAAGAATCTAAGAATTAATACAAAGCTCTAAAAAGTCATTCGTAGATACAGATATGCTGACAAGGTATAATTGAATTATACTTTATTAGAGCAGGATACTAAGCAGTCACTGGATATGATAAGACATTAGTCTGCAGAGGCCTTGGCTACCATTTTTATGTCCTTAAACTGTTAGAAAGCATCCTAAGCACTCTTCTCTAGGGAAGGATGAATTCTGCTGGTACAATTCAGTGAAGAATTAAGAATAGATCTGATGAAGATATGGTGGAGAGAAATCTCTAATTTTATATTTTTCAATTAAGAAGCACTTTATAGATTCATCTTCTTTCTTAACCATTCCCTTCTCCTGAACCTACCCTTTCCCTACTGAGCAAATAAAAAAAAAAGCAAAAACAAAAATGAAAAATAAACCCTTCAGTAAGTACATAACTGCATAATCTGGTAAAATAAACCCTCATATTATCAGTGTCTGAAACTGTCTGCTTCTTTCTGAGTTTTAAGTTAATCACCATTCTATCAGGAGATGAGTTGCATATTTCAGCCCCTTTCTTTTGGATTCCTGGTGTTATCATTGTTTGATCAGAGTTCTAAAATCTTTCAATGTTATTTTTCTTCATAATGTCATAGTCTTTGTTTACATCGATTTTCTAGTTCTGTTTACTGCTCTCTGTATCAGTTCATAATGATCCTCCCAATTTCCTTTAAAATGATGACTTTAATCATTTCTTAAGACACAATATTATTTCATTGTGTTCATATACTCTTCCTCAATAGGAAGATACTCCCTTTATTTTTAATTTTTAGCTACTGTGAAAAGAGTTGCTATAAATATTTTTATGCATAAAGATCCTTTTTGGAATAGAGGTCTAGGAATAGTATAGCTGAATTAAAGTATCTACATAGTTTGGTAACTTTCTGGGCATAGTTCCAAAGTGCTTTCCAAAGAGGCCAGTTCCACCTGTTTTCTCACAGCCCTTCCAGCATCTGTCATTTTCTTTTCTTTTTTTTTTTTCTTTCCCTTTTTTGATCAGTCTGATAATGTGAAATCAAAGTTGCTTAAATGGTTGCTTCATTAGTTAATAGTTATCATGATGTTCCTATCACACAGTGGAATGCTGGGTATAGAGTTAAGAAGACTCATCTTTCTGAGTTCAAATCTGGCCTCAGACACTATCTGTGTGATCCTGAGCAAATCACTTAGTCCTATTTGTCTCAGTTTCCTCATCTGTAAAATGAGCTGGAGAAGGAAATGGCAAAACAGTATCTTTGCCAAAAACAAAACAAAACAAAACAAAACAAAACAAAACAAAACAAAACAAAACAAAACAAAAAACCTTACATGGGTCAGGATGAGTAGGACAGGACTGAACAACAACAATAACAAAAAGTAATGAGCAAGAAAGGCCCAGGATTCAGAGTTGGTATCAGGGGCTGGAAGCAAGGTAAAAACCAGAAATTTTCAATTAGGTCCGAGAAATGAGGGTAGTGAGAGACAAGGTCTGGATTTCAGGCTGTGAAAGGTTTGGTGTCCAATTATAGATAAAAGGCAGAGTATCCTAAAAAGTGGGGGTCTCAGTTCTTATTTTCTTCAGGGGTGTAATGGATACATAAAATAGGTATAATAGGGACCCCTTGAGGTCTGAGACTGTTTTAATTAATTTATTTATATTAAAAAATTTAATTAAAAATATTTTTGTAATTTATCATGTCTGCTACAAAGAATAGGGCTTGATTGTTTTAATCATTTAATCAACAACAATTTATTAAAACCTTCTATGAAGCTTTTATCCTTTGACTTTGAAGGCCTAGAACTTCATGATCTATTGCTATCCAGATCAACCTATAGGGAAGGGACAAGCTTGCATCTTCTTGCCAAGTCTGGCTGTTAGTGCTTTGGGTAGACTATATAAGAACCAGTTGGGAATAGAAAGAACCTTTCCTATGTTTTGCATAAAACTGCCATTGAGAGGAAGCATAATATAATGAAAAAAAAAACCCACTGGACTTAGAGTAAAAATACTTAGCTTTAAACCTTGGCTTTATTCCTTATTAGCTGGGGACTGTGGATAAGTTATCTACCATGCTGCTCCTCAGTTCTCTCATCTATAAAATGGGCATAATAACTCTTTCATCTCTCCCCAAGGTATTATTGTGAGGAAAGTACTTTTATTGTTAACTTTAAAGTGCTATATGGTGACAAAATCTTATTACTATTCCAATTTAATTACACAGTTGAACACACTTCCCTCTGTTCTGACCTTTTACTTTGAAAGTGGCAGAAAGACATATTACCCCTTAATGGCATGTTTCCAAATAGCTAGAATGATGACAAATGGCCATTAATTCTGATTGTCACCTCAGCCAGAGAGCTTTTAATAACATACATAGTGTCTGACACATAGTAGGTACAATAAAAGCTTGCTGATTGATCCTGATTATTCATGTAAACATATGATAGCTTTGGAAACACATTTTTGTTCTAGTCAGCAAGGTTTTCAGAAATCTTTAGACTGCAAAAAACGGAATACAATCCCTGTCCTTTTCTAAGCTACCATTCCTGTAAGTCATTCCTACTGCCCTCCCTTGACATTTCTCACCTCACTAAGTCAGGAAAACACTTGAAGTGAATGTCATCTGAGCTTCCTCCATCAGCCAAATTCCAAGAAAAATAATCAAAAAGGGAATAGAATGGTGGAGGAGAGGAGATTCAGTTTCTATTAGCTCTGTTTCTTTGTTTCTCTTAGACCTCAGGCTTAATTTCCATTAGAGCATTACACTTTATTTTGGCTCACCTTGTTTTGGTGGAGGTAATAGTGTATATGTGTACACATATGCACACCCATGTACACTTCTCCCCAACCTTACTCCACACATACATATATGTCAAGTCTAAGCGTGTCTCCTGGCTAATGCCTAGCAGTGATCAGCCAATGAGTTGATTGTGACTGTGTTGACATTTGAGTTCTCAATCTAATTGCTTATTTATATAATGCAAGGGTTGGCAACCTTTCCAAAGCAATGTGTCAAGTCTTCATTGATTCACTGTAATTTTGAGTTTCCTGTGCCAGGAACAACCCTCTCTCCTCTTAAATCATGGTGGATTGGAAACCTCCATGTCAGCAGTTAGGAAAGTGTAAGAAAGGGGTATGTGGTGAAAAAAATGGAAGCTTTTAGGGACTTGGGGCTTCAGAAGTGGCTGAACAAGCTGTAAAAAGCAGAAGTAGCTTATTTTAGCTGGTCCTCATGGCAGATGTTCAGGAAGAATAAAAGGAATTCTTTTCTTTATTGTCCAGATTTTCTTCTTTCTTGTTCTTCTTCTTCTCCTTCTCCTTGTTCTTCTCCTGCTTCTCCTTCTTGTCTTTCTTCTCTTTCTTTTTCTCCTTCTCCTCCTCCTCTTCCTCCTCCTCCTCTTTTTCTTTCTCCTCCTCTTCTTTCTCTTTCTTCTTTTCCTTCTCTTCTTCTTTTTCTTCCTCCTGTTTTCCTCCTCCTCTTTCTCCTCCTTCTCCTCCTCTTCTTCTTCTTCTTCCTCCTCCCCCTCCCCTATTTTGTACAGAAAGGGGCCCTGTCCAGAAATCTGGAACTCAGAGGCCCCTGGCCAATGCTGCTGAAGTGTCCTAATGATTTGAGTGTTGTTCCTTATATTCTGGTTATTCCTTAATATAATAGACTTTTCTATACGCTAAAATCACTTAAAATGGAGGCATCCAGGATCCTATTTTTGGGAGAAGACCTGAGTTCTCTTACTTGATAGAATTCATGGTTTCTGTCTTAAATGGACATTATATGATAATGGAAAGGGGGTGCTGTCCTCAAATCCAGAAAAATCTGAAATTAGATCTTACCTCCCACACATATTGGATGTGTCAGTATGGACAAAGCACATAATTTTTCAATGGTGGAGGAAAGTCTTTGAGACCTGAAGTCAGAGAGAATAAATATGAACTGGTGAAAGGAATTTCTTTACCATGGAGTTCCTTAGAGCAGTAGAATCACAGTTTTAGTCCCTATTCCCTAATAATTCATGATGATGATGATAATAGTAAAATCAGTTCAGTTATAGCTGTACCCCACTTTACAATGATTTACAAATGCATGTTACCATTCTTTCAACTTCTTCAACTGTAAGTGAGAGACTAACATTACAAAGACAGATTGGAGAAGGTCTAATAGATGCTCTAGGAACTGTTGCTTACTAGGAAGAAGGTTCAGTAACAGGATCTGACATCTCCATTGACTATTTTACATCTGCATTATAGTGTTTGGTCATATTTGAATAAGCATTAAATTAATTGGCATTTTCCAGTGCTTTTTTTATCTGTCTCTTTCTCAATAGGCTTCCACTTACCAGGATTTTGCTTAACACAGTAAAGAATCATTGATTGTTATGGGAGTGTGAGCATAGCTGGAAACAAAAGTCCAATTTCTGGAACAATTCACTGGGGAGGAGAAGCTGGCCCTTACTGAGAACCTTTTACTGGGAGAGATTGGTAGCTACCTATCCTCCCTAAAAATGACTTTAACTTCTGCAGTTAGTTTCCTTCTTGTATATTCATTCATTACATAAAGCCTGGACCTATTCTGTGAGTTCTTAGGAACGGGGCCTCTCAGAATATTATAAAAATTCCAATCTAATTGCTTAATGTAGGGAACTATTAGATATTTCTTTTATTCTAGGGATACTATAGACCAAGAAAGTTTGGAGCCTCTTGCCCAGAACTCACTTTTCTTCTATGTCATCATTTTCTATTTACATATTGATTAATTCTAGCTTCAACTACTCAAATAATGATGTAATATTGTCCATGTAGATATTCTCTCTAATAATAATGATAATAATAATGACTAGTATTTATTGCAAAGTACTTTACAAATATTATCTAATTTTATCCTCACAATAATCCTGGAATGTAGGTCATATATTATCCCCTTTTTATAGTTGAGGAAACTGAGGAAAGTTAAATGATTTGTCCAAGGAAAGATATCTAGTAAATTTCTGAGATTAGATTTTAATTCAGATCTTCAGGATTCCAGGTTCAGTGTTCTATCTCCTGTACCACCTTATTACTTCATGATTGCTTTTCATCTGTGCTTTCCCATTCTTTATAACACTTGTCTTTTTGTGCCCTGTTCATCACAGAGCCAGTATGCTGGGAGTTGACATTAAATTAGCTCAGAGGATTTAGGTTTGAGGTCCGGCTCTACTCTTTGCCATCTATGTGGCTTTGTATAGTTTACTTCCCTTTTCTGGATTTCTCTCTGGAATTGGAGGATGCTAGGGAAGCACAATGGCATATCCGCTGGTTATCCTTCCTAGTTGCCAATGACCAGCTTATGTTCTTCAAATAAGCTTTTTCATTATAACATCCTGGGCTCCAGGTCTTCTTTAGAAGTCCTTCTAAATTCTATGCTGCATCCTGTTCATGCACACAATAGACTTCCTCATTGTCCTCTGAGAAATGCTCATTTTTAATTCTTTAGAGATGCTAGTGTTCCTTAATTTTACAGACATACAACATTGATACAATGTCTCTATTAAAAAGATGGACTTTTGTTCCAGTGAAGTTTAGATTTTTATCTATCTATGCATTCAATTCCTCCTCCCTTCCTTCATTTTTGCCAGGTCCCAGACCTCCATGTCACCTCATCATTGGTTTAATATCAATTTCATTTGAACTCTGTTCCTGGGTCTCCTGAATATGGTAGCTGAACTTTTGCCTTCTAGGCTTCTACTGCATTTCCCCATATCTCACCCTTCTTTCATAACCCTTTCCTTCCAGAACCCTTTCAGATGTTGTTTTCTTTCATTAGAATATAAACCATCATAGAATAAGAACTATTTTGTATTTGTTTTCTTAGGAATCAATACAATGCTTAACATATAGAAAGTACTTAATAAATATTTTATGTATTTATTTATATTGAAAAGCAGGATTGTGGTAGTTCAAAAGATATATGAGATGTACAAATTTAGAGACATCTCCTGCCCAAATGGTCATATGGATTATTTGTGCCAGATCTGTGGTAGAGTCTTCCAATGTCACAATGATCTGATCAGCCTCAACTGGACACAATGTACATTGACTCCAACATCATGTCATTTTGTTCCACTTTGGGCATGGAGGAATATCCTCTCTCCTCCCCTCCCCTCCTCTCCCCTCCCCTCCTCTCCCCTCCCCTCCTTTTCCCTCCCCTCCTTTTCCCTCCCCTCCCCTCCCTTGCTCTTCTCTCCTCTCTTCTCTCTCTCTCTCTCTCTCTCTCTCTCTCTCTCTCTCTCTCTCTCTCTCTCTCTCTCTCTCTCTCTCTCTCTCTCTCCTCTCTCTCTCTCTCTCCTCTCTCTGTCTCTGTCTCTCCCCCCCTTTCTCCCTCCCTCTCTCTCCCTCTCTCTCCCCCTCTCTCTCTCCCCCCCTCTCTCCTCCTCCTCTCTCTCTCCCCTTCTCTCTCTCCCCCTCTCTTTCTCTCCCTCATCTTTTTTGTCTTCCTTTCTTACATCTCCCTCTTTCTCTTCAAAGGGAACAATCATATGCAAAACCACCCCAAAACCTTAGTGCAGCTTTAAGCTATGAAATAGGATGAGCCCAACAGAAGCTACTAAAGCTTAAAACTGTGGGAAGACTTTTAGAATGCCCTGTACATATGTATCTCCCATACACACCCCAAGAGAGCTTAATATTTTGTATACCATTGACATCTAATAAATGGTTGTAATGAATGAATGTTGAAATACTTTATCTTCAAAAGGTAAATATAAATTTGTCTAAAAAATAAGACAAGCTTCCAATCACCTCAGATGGTTTAGATGTTGTGATGGAGCAGCAAAATGAAGGTCAAGAGCTCAGCACCACTATATACTTGAGAGACAGACTTCTACCAACTGAAATTCTTTAATTCTGATTTCTTTTGGTTCTATAACTTTATAGTTTTACAGTGTAAATAGGACTTTGGAGAAAGGATAATGAAGAAACAAACACTTCTGTCTCCTGCCAAATTACTGGAAAGCTCTCAGTCATGGGAAAATAATTTGCTGAGTCTGGAATGATTCATCTCCAGCTTTTTTTCTTTAAATGGGGGAAGCAACCTTGGAGGATGAAGTTGCCATTTCTAGCTTTTGGGACTTTTCTTTCCCTCTTCTAGTGGGCTTTCAAACCAAATAGAGTTTCTGAAACAACAATGCAATAAGAACTGTATAGGTTCTATTCCATGAAACCTCATCCCATGCCATCTCATTCCATCTCATGACATACCATTTCATAAATCAAATCATGGGTCAATTAGGAAGTCCTGTTAATATTAGACACCAGTTTTTACTCCAGAAAATGCTTCAGATTAATTTGAGTTTCAATGCAGTTTGATCTCTTGTCAGTATGCATGAAGAAAATAAGTCGCAGCAGGAAGGTAGGTTAGGGAAGAACAAAATGAAACAAAACAAGCCAAGAGCTATAAAAATAAAAAAGAGAGTTAGATCTACAGCTACGAGGAGTGAGTTCAAATGCTCATTTGTTTTTTATTATGATGTAGAACCCTAGAGAATTGCCAATAGATCTTCTTGGCTTCTTTTATGTTCAGTAAGTTTGTGTCCTCTTTTCCAGAGTGGATGCTGGGTTCTCATTCCCACCCCCAACCCCCACCTCCTTTCTTTTTAAATGTTATAAAGAGTACCCTGAGCCACCATGATTTTCCTGGAAATTGGGCTTTATTAGGGGTGGGATGTGTAATTATCTGGAAAGAATGTAGGAGGGATGGGGAATCTGGTACCCAGCCAAGGGCTATGAGCTGGTTTATTGGATATGCCTTGTTTTCACTTAGGAATTGGACTCTGGAGTAAAAAGTTCAACATGGCTCCCAGGACCATGGAATCTATCTGTTTTTGTATTTCCCATTGCCTTGGGATGTGGTCTGAATCTTTCCTGAAACCATTTTGGCTTCTAGGGTGATATGGGACTGCTCCCTAGACATAAAGTGTGTGGCTTTTAGTCATTTTGGAGTCATCTCTGAAGGGTGAAAATGGGTGCTTCTATTTCAACTCTTCAACCAGAAAGAATGTAGATCTCCTGGAGGCCACTGGGAAAATGCCCAAATACCCTCTAGGGACAGTCTGGTCTTAAGAGGAAAATGACAATAAGGGTGAATAATGAATACAGTCTGTTCCAAAAAATTACTTAGTTAATAAAACTTAAAACTGAACTAAGACTTTAGAGAAATCCTATAACACAGATCAGTGCTCTTAAACTCTCCACTTTAGATCTCTTTTTGCCAAGAATTTTTTATGTGATCCCAGGTATATAGATATATAAAATAGTTTATACAACTAAACATTTACTGATAAAAACAATCATAATTTTGCAGCCCTCACATTCAGTTACACAATCTCATATGGCATGACCCAGTTTAAGAAGTTTTGCATAGATGATATTCACTTAGGTTATAATGTCTGCAAAACACTTTGTATAACATGTCTCTTTTGATAGACATAATAGCCTTTTGAAATAGGCATTCAAAAAGAATTAACCCCATTTTAGAGATGAGGAATTGAGATTCAGACAAGTTAAATGACTTAGTCAGGATCATACAGTTATTATGTATTGTAGCATTGCAGATCTAAAACCAGTAGAGACCTTAGAGAACATTTACTCAAATAAGCTCATTAAAAACAAAACAAAACAGATGAGGAAATTGAAACTTAAATGCTTGTTAAGAAGGTGCTTTCTTGACTTTAAGTCATTTTCATTGGTCATCAAAATTCTTTCTGAGAGAGGCTGGAAAAATCATAATGGCAGGCGAAAGGATGGAGTCTTCAAGGATATCTGAGGGCTATGGGGCCCTCTTGTAGGGTGATGTTTCCATGGGTAAGGGTAAGTGTTGTGGACCTCAAGAAGGGAGAAAAACCCTCAGAAGAATCTTGGGCCGTAAATGAAGCAAACTAATTTCTTTTTTAGTGCTGATTTTACTTTCATGGTTAATTATTTATTCATAAATCTTTCCTCAGAGGTTTTATTTTGGTTCTCAGCGATAAAGATTCAAGGTCACAGAGGAAGCATTTTCAGATGCTAAGTGATCCTCCTCCAACCTGATGTAAAATTTTATTTTGGGAGGAGTGTTGTTAGCAGGAGGGGTGACGACTTAATTTTAGCTCCTGGGTGAAATATTGGCTGAAGAGTTGGCAATAAGTCAGTCTTTTATTGTAATAAGTGCCACAACTGGGCTAAACTTTAGTCTCTGGGGGAAGTAAAGGGGAATATAGAGGTACAACTTCAACAAAGCAGCTGGGCTACTGTTGGTATACCAGATCCTGAAGCATACCACTGTCCCTTCCTCTTGTCTAGAAAAATCCTTGAAGTATAGCTTATCCCATCAGCTATTAGAAAACACTTGATTGTGTTCTCTCTGAGCTTGATTTAATAGCTGTGTGTATACATGGCTAAGAATATTATTCAAGTCTGTATTTTGATTTAGTCATTATTGACCCAAGAAGAACATAAAATGCTGTGGGTAGCAGCAATTTTTTTTAAAGCCCAAACATTAGTATCCTAGAGCCACTATAAACTGTAATTATTAGTCAATCAATTGATTGATCAATCACCTACTATGTGCCAGGAAGACAATGTGCCAGGCCACAGGGTACAAAGACAAAAATGATCCATTCCTTACCTTCAAAGAGCTTATTTTTTATAAGGGGAGACAGTATGTACATATGCCTGTGTGTACACACTCATATATGATATCTATAGACATACTCAAGTCTTCTTACTCCAGACCCAGAAATTTATCCAGTGAGCCACTGAACTGCCCCACAAATAAATACATTCATAGAAAGAAAAATGAATATATATATATATATATATATATATACATACATTTATTATTTGCAGGTCTGCATAAAAACTCAGAACAAGGTAATCAATAAATAAAGTAAGGCATTTATTTAGGGTCAAGAAATTGCAATTTGTGACAAGGAAGTTCAGCAAAGGGAGTTACACACAGAGGTTATATATATTCAGAAGTGGGGGGCTAGATGATTTACAAGTTTTTTTTTTTTAATTGCAGGATGATAATACTTAGAAAAACCACAGGATCACTTTAGGCATCTTCTAATCAACAGAGGCTGGCTATTGACCCAGTGCTGGGCTCATTAGGATAGCCAAAAAGAGGGGGTTGTAGAAGTGTCCTTGTGGCTATCTCTGTCTGGGCACAGATTTGTTAGACATTGTTGGTCATAGCAGAGATTCCTAGGAGTTTACGGTGGAGGTGGGGGATAATTATGCTAGTGAGAACAGGATAGAGGATTTAGAGATTCAGAGTTTTCCCCAGATTGACATACATACATATTACATACACATATATTGCAGAGAGGTCAAAAAGGATGAGGATTGTGAAAAGTTTGTTTGATTTAGAAAATAAGGAATTATTAATATCTTCAGAGAAGAGTTTCAGTTGAGCAATAAAATTGGAAGGCAATTTGGCTGAAGTTTTTTTCTAGGAGTCTTCTTAGAAAAAGAGGAGAGATATAGAAGCTTGAGGAGTTTTTAAAGTATTTATCTGGATGAGGCTGTAGTTATCAGGGAAGGAAGCAGTATATAGAAAGAGAATGAAGATTAGAGAGAAGGAATGATTATGAGGATGACTGGCCAGAGAAAATGGGAGGGGAGAATATTAAGAGCAGGGAGAAGGGCCAGGAGCTTCATGAAACTGAAGTAAAGCAAAGTTCTGGAAACTATCAGGAATAATGTAGAAGAGGTTTTAATGCAGAATTCAGGATTCCTGACCTCTCAGAAGAGTAGAGAGAGCAGTGGACTTGGAGTCAGAAGTTTTTGATCCAGATCTAACGTTGTCATTATTGTTTGTGTGATCTTGGGTATGGCAATACCTCTCTGGCTTTCATCTACAAAAAGTGGAGGGGAACTCCTGAGTGGAAGGCTGGATTAGAAACATCAACTTAACATTGTTAAGTGCCTAGTAGGCACTTAACTTACAATATTAGTAATTCAAATGTAATTAGGGAATGAGGAATTAATTCCTGCCCTCAAGGAGCTTACATTCTACCAGTGGGATACAACTTTTACAAATATGAGACAAACAGAAAACAAAACAAAACAATAACAACAACAAAAAAACCTCACTAAACTAAAAATAAGGTAATTTGGAAGGGGAGAGAGCTTGGAAAGTTTTCATTGAAGATTTTCTAATGTCCTACTAGGACTTTAAGTACTATCCTATCCTATCCCATCTTATCCCATCCCATCCCATCCTATCCTATCCTATGCTGTGCTGTCCTTTCCATTTTCTAATTTATTTACAGATTCTAATATCCAAAACAGAAAGAAAGAAGAAAAGCATTATAAAAAGTATTTTATTTCTGTTTTCCAATTGTCCTTTGTCTTTAAACCATCAGGGAAAACTTCAGAGCTAGTATCTTTGACCCTGAGAAACCAAAGAGAGTCAGTTCACACCTGCTGGAAGTGACAAGAATGGAGTGGCCAAGTCTCACATTTGTGAGGTGCGGCTTCACACCCTTGTTATTTTCATCTCAGATTAGGGGATTCCAAAGTAGAGGTTCTAATATTAAGGGCAGTGTACAGTGTGTTAAGGCTTTGGGTGATTCAGGGACAAATGGGATGTGGCAGAAATGCAGAGGATTCTCAGATTGGAGAGCAGACAGGTGAGAATTCTCCCGGTCCCACAGAGAGCCTGGCTTTCCTGTTCTACACATCCATACCTTCGCTCTTCTACAACAGAAATGATTTAATCTAATGTGTCACCTATTTTTTTGTCTGTGTTTATTTTATAGTTATTCACTGCATGTTTTCTATACTATTTTTTAATCTCTGTTGTGTGTTTTTAGATGATAACACTAGATGGAATTGTGTCGTTTCTTTTGTATTCACTTTGCTTGCAATTTCTTTCAGTGAGGCTGTTTGATTTTAATTCTGATAAAATGTATTGGTACTTCTTTCCCCTGATTTTGCTTCTTTTGGACATTTCTTCGCCATGTCAGTCCCAGTCTTAGCTGAGGAGTTTCTGTGAAGTGTTCAAACCTTCTCATATTGGTGAAGGCCATGTCCCATGTCTGCATTCAGTTGGGTGGTGACGCTGGGTCCAGAGTCAGGAAGAGCTGAATTCAAATCTTATTTCAACCACTTTCTACCTGTGTGCTTATAGGCAGTTCACTTAACTTATCTGTACCTCAGTTTCCTCAATTAGTTTGAGGAATATTATAAACTACCTGGCTTTTTATAACAACATTAAGAATACATATTTATATAGTATTTAATGGGGATCATTAATGTGTTTACTTCCTAAGGTTGTCATAAGGATCAAAATGAAGTAATATCTGTAAAATGCTTGGGACAGTGCTTGGAACATAGTAGGTGATTTGCTGAAGTAGTTCAGCTGTATTCGACTCTTTGTGACCCTTGTCAGGGTTTTCCTGGCAGAGATACTAGAGTGATTTGCTATTTCTTTCTCCAGTTATTTTCTAGGTAAGGAACTGAGGAAAACAGGGTTAAGTGAATTGCTCAGGGTCACACATGTCTGAGACTGGATTTGAATTCAGGGTCTCCTTCCTCCAAAGGTTGATGCTCTATCCACCCTATCATTTAGAGTTTAATAGTAGGTGCTTAATAAATGCTTGTTTTCTTTCATTTCTTCATCTCTGTCTGCTGAAATCTTTTTTTTCTTTCTTGTTCAGTGTTCAGGTTAGATGGCACCTCAAATCTTTCATTTCACTTTTGACACCTCTGCTGTACTTCACAAAAATCTTTGCATTTAAAAAGATTTTAGAGACCATCTAGTTCAATCAGTACCTGGACAGAATCTTCTCTATAACATCTCTGACAACCCATAATCTGCTTAATTGGGCTTGAATCTCTAGGGAGGGGGGAAACTCCCTTCTAGGCCACTTTTGGACAGTTGTAATTGTCAGACAATATTTTTTGATGTCAAATTGAAATCTGTGGCCGTCATTTCCACCCACTGTTAGTTTTGTACTTTGGGGCTTCCATCTGATAGCCCTTCATATAATTAGACACAGCCATTATGCCTTTACTAAATCTTCTCTTACCAGAATAAAACACTCCTATTTCATTAAGTTGATCCTTATATGGCTTGTTTTCTGGGCCTCTCACTCACTATTTTATTATGTCATTTCTAAAATGTACTGCTCTGAGCTAAGTATACCATGCCTTGTATTATACTTGTACTTGTATATACTCTATCTTTCATATGACATTAGAAATTACTTGAGGACATAAACTAGATATTCTTTTCATCTTTGGCTTCCTATTTCCTAGAATTGAATCTTACAGAAAGGTAGTTAGTTAATTTTTGTGAGCTAAAATGATTTGAATTTAGATGCAAAACCTTTTCTCAGCATTAAGCACGGAGTCTGGCACATAGTAAGTGGTTAATAAATGCTTTTACACTTGGTTTGTTGACACAAATGTCTAGGGTCCATTCTCATTGGAACCCTCCAGGCCAATAACTAGCATCAAATCACTGTGAAGACACTGATAGAATTGAATACAAAGGATCCGAGGAATGCTATTGCTTTTTCTCTCAGCCTGACAATCTTAAAATGATAGGACTGTTATTTAACAATCCATTATCATACAGTGATAATTCAAACAAAAAGAAAAAAAGAAGAAAAAGGAGGGTTATGACCTACTGGGGACAATAACAGGATTGGAATGGGTATTACTGTGCCCACCCAAAGGGTAACATAAAGGAGAGTTGAAAATTAGCTTGCAAGATTTCTTAGTACTGTAAAATTGGATATAGTCTCTGTTTTCATTTTTAGAAACCCTCTGACCAGGTTTACAAAATTAAAAGCTGTACCATTAACTGGCTGGTTTGCAAACCCCAGGACAAACTTTCTGGGAAGGCTGAGCAATGACATATCCTCAAGTCTGAATTATAAAGATAATTATTTAAAACCATATGATGCTTGGTCTACATAGATGAATTTCTTCTATGCATTTCTGATCTTCTCAGTCTGGCTAATCTGTCCCCTGATAATTCCAGTTTAAATCAACTTGGCATCCAAACTCTTTATGAAGTCAAGTTAAGAAATAAATAACAAAATAAAGAAATCCAGTTCAGTTCAGTTCAACAAATATTTATTGTTTACAATGTCTCAAGCACTATGCTATGTGCTATATGAAGATGAGAAAATACAAAAAATTCCTGGCCTCAAGGAGCTTATATATTATTGGAAAAAGGGATCTACATATCTCCAATCCTGCTGAAGAATTTACAATGTGATAAGCATTGTACTATGAACTGGGGATACAAATGATCTTGCTCTCAAGGGGTGAGGGAGACAACATCTATGGGAGGGTTTTTGTCTTTTTAACAGGGCATTTATTTTTTTTACAATAAATACTACACCATACCAATACCAATCTTATAATACCATATAAGATGTAGCATCAATCAGAGGCTGACATTTTTGGAGAAGAAATATTAACATGTTCCAGATCAGACAACAGCCAGTTAAGGAGTAATCTATTGGGGTAAAAAAACATCTGAGTAGTAAACTGAAGGCAAGTAAAATGTGGTCTATAGCTGAGCTCCTTAACCTGTCATCTATGGGCCCAAAGAGGATGTATAGATTTCAGAAGGTCTGTGAATTTATTTCTTTAATTATTGATAATTGTATTTCAAAAAATTGTCCTTAATAATCCTATGTATTTAATTTTATGCATGTAAAAATGTTAAAGGACACCATGAAACAAAAATGGTTAATAACTCCTTTTCTATAGCTTTTCCAACAGATCTTTAGGTTTTAGATGGACCTTTCCTTGACTTTCAGAATATCTTCACCATGCCAAAACTTCTTAAACTATGTCTTGTGAATCCATATGAGTCACATAAGTGAATGTGAGTGATGTAATATTATGATTTATCAGTAAATGTTTTATTTGTACACCTATTTTACATAGTGATATATCTGGGATTATATAAAAATTTCTTGGGTGAAAAAGAGTCACCAATGGAAAAAGTTTAAGAAGCCCTGCACTATGTCACTGCAAGGATTTCTCTGTCTCTCCATTTCTCTATCTCTGTCTTTCTGTGTCACTGTCTTTTTCTCTCTGTTTCTGTCTCTCTGTCACTATCTCTTGACTCTCTCTGTCTGTTTCTCTTGGCTCTCTCTGTTGCTTTCTCTGCCTCTGTCTCTCCTCTTCTCCTCTTTTCTCCTCTCCTTTCTTCTCTCATCTTCCCTTTGCTTTTCTCTCTCCTCTTTTCCTCTCTTCTCTGTTCTCCTCTCCTCTCTTCTTTTCTCCTCTCCTCCTCCTTCTTCTCCCTCTCCTCTTTTCCTTTTCAACTTGCTTTTTTTTTGTTGTCTTCCCCATTAAAATGAAATCTCATGGAAGATAGGGATTGTCTTTCTTTTTGTTTGTACATGGCACACTACTTGGTACAAAGTAAATGCTTAAAAATTGCTCTATCTATTTATCTTCAAATATAGCATATTCTAGGCAATGGATGAAAACACATTTATAAGTATTTTCTATGTGCCAGGCAGTGTGCTAAGTGTAGAAGATATAAATAGAATAAAAAAAAAAACAAAAAACTCCTGGACTCAAAGCTGGGAAATCAGTCTTAAATCACCCCACCCCTTTACGCCTTGGGTTCATCATCTGTAAATGAAGGAGTTAGACTAAATGTCCCCAAAGTTTCAGGTAAAAAAATTTTTACAAATAGCTGATAAGACCACTGTGAGACTAGGGTGCCAATACAGGATCCTGATAGTCTGTTTTCAATCAGCAGAAAACATTCCTAGATGAAAAAAAAAAAAAAAAAGCCTTGAGTATCTTTAATAGCTCTTTCCTTTTAAAATATTTTTAGTTCCTTTAACTTTGATAGTCTTCCAGTCTTAGAATTTTAAAACATCTTTCAAATTTCCAATAACAAGTAAGTAAGTTTTATATGGATATTTTATAGGGTGCTCCTTTACAAAGGACCATTTAAATAAATTGGTAATATGATTTTCTTTAGAGTGACCCATGTTTTTCTTTCCCTATCTTGCGTAACCTGCCTTTGGGATAGAGAGACCCAGGGGAAGGGGCCTGCCAGCTAGACATTTAATGACTAGAATTCCCAGGCTCTTCAGTCCCTACCCAAACAAGCAGGAGGAGAACCAAAAGAGAGGGATGTCATGAAAACACAGAGAGAAGTGAACATCTAGGTTGACAATGCCAAATGTTGCAGAGGGGTTAAAGAAAATGAGGATTTAAAGGAGGACATCTGATTTGGGAACTTAGAGATCTTTGGTAACTTTGGGGAGAGAGAGCTGTTTGAGTTGAATTATGAGATCAGAAGCAAGAGTGTCTAGGGTTGAGGTATGAGTGAGAGAGGAAGTAGAAAATGAATGTAGAGAGCTTTTTCTGGGAGTTTAGCTGAGAAAGAAGAGATATAGGAGGATAGTTTGAGGGGATGAGAAAGACAGACAGACAGTGAAGAGAGGGAGACAGAGAGACACACAGAGAGAGACAAAGGGAGGGGAGAGGGACAGAAAAAGGAGAGAGAGAAAGACACACACAGAGATACAAAGAAAGAGAGAAACAGAGGGGGGAGGGAAGGAAATGAAGAGAGAAACAGATAGAGACACACAGAGAGACAGATAGACAGAGAGAGACAGACAAAGAGAGGGAAGGGAGAGAGAGAGAGAGAGAGAGAGAGAGAGAGAGAGAGAGAGAGAGAGAGAGAGAGAGAGAGAGAGAGAGAGAGAGAGAGAGAGAGAGAGAGAGAGAGAGAGAGAGAATGTGTGTGTCTATAGAGGGAAATCACATGAAATTCTCCTGAGCAACAGTCATCACTATCTACTGTTCCTTTCTACCTGGATGTTCTATAGGCATTTCAAATTCATCAAGTTTAAATTAAAGTTTTTTATCTTTTCCCATACACTGATCTATTTCCATGCTTCCCTCTTTCTGTCCAGGTCACCATCATTTTTCTGGTTACCAAGATCTGCATTCTTGGAATCATTCTTAACTATTTTCCCCCACTTCCATACAAATCAGTTACAAAGCTATGCCAATTCTATCTCCATATCATTTTTCACATCTCTCCCACTCTCTTCAGTTAGATGACCACTACCCCACTTTAAACCCTCACTACCTTTTATCCGAATTTTTGTTGTAGCCTTATAATTGTTTTTCTTGCATTTGACTTCTACCTCTTCTAATCCAAAGCTTTTTAAACTGTGGGTAATGACCTCATAATGTTGGGGTCACAAAGTTATGATTTATTACCAGAAAATGTTTGATTTGTGTACCTCTTTTATATATCTATGTACCAAGGGTCATACAAAAATTTCTTAGATGAGAAAGGATTGCAAGTGAAAAAAGTTTTAAAAACCCTGCTCTAATCTATTCTTCAAATGGCTGCCAAATGATCTGATCATGTCATGCATGCATCTACTCAAGGAGGTCCAAAGGCTTCCAGTTATTTCTAAGATAAATTACAACCCCGCTTTGTCACTTAAAGCCTCATATAGTCTGACTCTTCTCCTATGCATATTTATTTAATGTTTTTCAACCTCATGTTCTACATGTTCCAGCTGTTCACTTGAATTTAACAATCTAATTAGGGCAGAGTAAAACAGATCTATCACCTCAATTTCTGGATATTATGCTACTCTTAATTTTGTTCAAGATTATATTACTTTTTTTCCTACTACTTATTGCTCTATAGGCTCATATGGAACCTGAAGAACACCAAAACTTCTGGATCCTTTTTCAGCAGTGCTTCCATTCCCTGTCCCATCATTCACCATTTTGTGTAATCTGTAAAATAGAATATTGGATTGATTCTTTTTGTTGTACAATTTCCTTATTACTGAATTCAACAGCTTGACACTCAAGATATATCTCAAGGTCCATCCTCAACTGACTCTCTGTTGGCAACATTACTCTTTTATACATTAGGAGTCTGATTGATTCCTGCCACTTGAGGGTAAACTCATTCATCTGCTTTTGCTAAGGTTCCATCAATGAAGCCAACACTTATGGAACTGTTGGGACCATTCTCTGATTTTACTTAATGTTCCCTTGGCATTTCTTTATTATGTTAGTATAGGAGCATGCATTTTTTAAAAAGGCACCTTATGACTGCTCTCCCACATTCCCATTCCTTTTTCTAAGTATGCATTTTCTTTTAAAGGAGTGAATATTTGGAGTCATTAGAAAATGAGACACTTAAATATACTCTTGTATATTTGACAAAAAAGAAAAGAGAATGTTTTTGCATGAATAATCTATCTCTTAGAAGCCTCTATTCACCCCCCTCCCCTTTTGGGAGGAGGTTGAAGATTCAGAATATAAATGTTGGTTCAATTATAAGATATCGCCAAATGTAAACTTTACTCCTAAAATAAAATATCTTTGAAAGTAAAGAATAATAAAAAAAAAACACTGAATAGAACATTCTGAGTTCCCATGTAATCTGATTTTTTTGGCCAATGCTAGATTATTTTGCGTGACAATTTCCTAATTGGTAGTGAGAACACTGACATGACTATGTATGACTTCATGAGGGACAGAAATGGCATGAGACCTTTGGATGGAGAGACATTCTTCAATCTTTCTAGAGTGATACCAGATATTTTTCCCTGACTAACTAGGGAAGAGAAAGAAAAAGACTTTCTTATAGACATGTAGAGGAAGCCAGCTCTTCAATATGCCCTTGATTTTTAGATGGCTTCTCTAAAGATTGGGGAATTTCCCTTTATGTGAGATCAGAATCTGTTGTGGTTGAGCTAGCTCTCATCTCCCATATTAAGAGCTCATTCACTCTTGTATATTTTTGTATATATTCTGATGTGTAGAACTTCTCCAATTTCTGTTTGTTATTTGCTTGAATAAATATATTTACTTGCTATTCATTACTTGTGGTGATCTTTTGTGTAACCAATGTTTAGCAAAAAAAAAGACCAAGAATGTGCATCTAAGCATGAGATATGTTAAACCCTTAAGAGACAACAGGCTTATGTTCTGAACCAATGTTGCTCTTAAATAGAGGGGGATGGTAGATATAATTCTACTCTGGAAAGGGCCAAAATCAAGATTCCTTCTTCTGACCCCCTTGAGGCAGGAATTAGTCTCCTTTGGGGAGGGTTGTGTAAAATTCCAGGTATAGTTATTGCTGCCTGATTATCAATATATTTAGATGATCCATGTGCATGTACAGAACCCATATGGTAGGAAATAGATATGTATATAAGACAATCTTGGGAAAATAAAGTGTGGCCTGTATTTAGATCAACATACTATATGCAAGAGTAATTCTCTGCATATATATCCCTCCCCTCTTCCCTCCACAGAGAACTTAGAACAAATAACTCCTTCCCCCATTATAGCTATCAAATCAGACAGCATATGAATTGTTTCATGCTTATAACTTTCCACTTCTACAAAGGAGGGAAGGATGTTCACTTTCTCATCTCTGAGGCTGTTCTTTTTAATTACTATATGGTTCTCTCTCTCTCCTCTTTTCTCTTCTTGCTCCTTCTCTTTTATCTCCCCTCCATCTCCTCTTCCTTCTCTTTCTCTTCTTCCTCTCCTCTTCTTCCTCCTGTTCTTTCTCTTGATCCTCTTCTTTCTCCCTTCTCTTCTTCCTCTTTTTTCTCCTTTTCCTTCACCCTTTTTTCTTCCTCTTTTTCCTCCTCCTTCTTATAAAAAGAATTATAGGTTGGATTTCAAAAATCCTAATAGTTAGTTATAAAAACTAATATTTATATATAATAGTTTAAAGTTTACTATAAACTTTCCTAACCACCTCTTGTGAATGTAGTTGGTACAGGGGTGTTAATACCAAGGCTTGGTTGGGATCTTAGCTCAGAAGGGAGTCTCCTGAAGGTTCAGTTCATTGCTCAGCTCCCTGGCTCCCTAAATAATGATTTTGCTCTTGGAGTTAGATTCCCACTGAGTTCTCTTTCCCTGCTCAACCCCCACCCTCCTACTCACAGTGGCTGGAAAACTGCTGACTGTTATCAGTGAGTCAAGCAGCTGTTCTTAAAGTGAACAGACAGTTTCTATGCCCTCCTGATCAAGTGAGACCTGATGCAGAAGAATAAGTGGTTCATTCAGTAATAGCTGAGCTGTTTTTATCCAGGGGAGGAATTAAAGTCATACATACAACACTTCCCTGCCGGGTACTTTCTTTTTCAAAAGATGAATCATCCTCATGCTGAAACTCAAAGAATTTTAGGGAGGTGCAGTGTGATTTGCAGACTAATTCTGTACAGGAAACTCATTTGGACAGAAGATCAATATCAGTATATGTGTTTTCACTGGGGAGGAGGGGACAAAAAGGGCATCTTCCGATGCAAGGCAAGTCCCCACATTCCTATCTCCCAATATAATAGGAAGGGTATTTTTACTAAAAACTTTTTGTGAGGCATTAAAATAACTTCTTTTTCAAGGTTTTAAATAGGCCTGCAGTATTTTTAATAGACCCTAAAAATTCCTTCTTCTCTTCCTTTTCAATCTCTCTCTTCCATTTAATTGCAGTTTTGGTAACTGTTTTTATGGATCCAAATTAAGATTCAAGTACCAAAGTGAATCAAGATTCTGGACTGGCTACTTTAGTATGTTAGAAATTCTGGAGCAATGATTTGGATTTTGGAGTAGCCAAGAGACAGGAGAAAAATAGTTAACTTAGCAAGAACCAAATAGTGTTTTAGCCTGCCTGCTTCTGTGGAAAGGGTGAAGAGGCTGAATCTAGCAGAAGCTGTTAAGTGCCTGATTTAGACTTGGAGACCTCAGTTCAAATTATGTCCTTGTTATTTTTTAGTCTTGTGAAGTAACAGGGCCTTTCTGGGACTCTGTTGACTTTTCTGTAAAATGTGGGAATTGGATTAGATCAGTAGTGTCCAACAAATAGAAATAAAAACTAGTCCATACAAGGATCCCTAAAGGTTGTATAATTAATTTAATGTATTTATTTATAAAATAGATTTAAATAAATGTAATAAATAAATTAAAACATGGATAAAATATGTTTATATTTAATTATAATTTTATTTAATTTTAAAATGTAATCTTATCTGTTTTTTAAAATTTCCCAAATATTTTTTTTCCTGAGGCAATCGGGGTTAGGGGACTTGCTTAGGGTCACACAGCTAAGAAGTGTTAAGTCTCTGATGTCGGATTTGAACTCAGGTCCTCCTGATTTCAGGGCTGGTGCTCTATCCACTGCACCACCTAGCTGCCCCTCCAAATATGTTTTAATATGATTTGGCTCCTTATCATTTGACACCTTGGACTAGATCTGAATCCTATGAAAAATAGGAAAAAACAAATAGGAGATACAAGTAGATCACTTTTAGCATAGGATAATAATAACTAACAGTTCTATAGAGTTTTAAGCTAAGCACTTCATATATGTTATCTCAGTTTATCCTCACATCTCTGATGAAATAGATGCTATTATTAGCCTTATTTTATAGATGAGATAACTGAGGCAGAGATTGCTGAAGGTTTCACCACTAATATACATATCCAAGGCAGCCTTTGAATCGACTCCAAGTCTAGTGCTTTATCCATGGTACCACTAAGCTTTCCTTGAGGAGAAAAATAATTTTTGATATTTGTGCCTGGAACCTAACCACTTCTGAGAATATTGTTTCCTTTTTATGTTGCTTAGTAGAAGGTTTCTGTGCAGGCTAAAGTCTTCACTAATTAAGGGAAGTTAGGACATAAAGTGCTCCACTTGGGGCAAGGAGAAGTGGTTGGAAACATCCGCTCGAAGATCTTGTTCTGGTGGATTGTTGTTTGTCCTTCACTCTAGAGGAGGACCATGACATCAGGGAGGTGATTCCATGACTTGGACTTGCAAGTGAATTGGATTTAAGTGAGGGAGAGCTGTGCAAGGTCACCTGCCTCACTTTCCCCTCCAGAACCACCTGAGTCCAATGACAAGATGTAGATCAGGAGATGATATTGCATCCAATGGGAGACCTTGGTCTTTTTAAGCTAAGGTCTTTAACAGGTCTCAATTAGATTGAGGAAATGCCTAATCTATGGCTAAGATTTTTTAAAATGGCAGAGAATTGCCTCTTTTACCTAGGCAGAAAAAAAAAATCAATCTGGGAAGGGAAGACCAAAACAGAAATAATTGCTATTTATATTCACTCTGAATCAATCAGGGCCCAAACTAAGATCAAGCTGGTCATGGTCTGAGGCTTATTGTTGGCCAAAGAGTCAGAGTGATTTACTTTTTAGACTTGGAAATCTAGTTTGTTAACCCCAAGATATCTTGCTAGGTTTCAACAATTGAAATTTACATTCCTTTGGGTAGAGCAATCACAGGTAAGAGTATGATACCCTATGTGGTAGAACTCAGGGAGGAACAAGTAAACTAAGCCATGATTAAAGTGTGTGTGTGTGTGTGTGTGTGTGTGTGAGAGAGAGAGAGAGAGAGGGGGGGGATGGGGAAAGGGGAGGAGAGAGAAATGGGATGAGAGCAAAGGGAAGATACTAGATTAAGACAAAGACTTGGGGGACTTAAACTGCTAGGGAAGGGTTACTGGGCTGGAGGTAGAGTGGGATGCACAGATGTGCTCACCTCAACCCACTGTCTGTTAGCTTCTTATTTCAACAAATTTGAATTATTTTTGTTCAACTCTTATTTGCATGTACTGAAGGTGTTGGTACCCTAGGGGAAAGCCCCAGTTACCTTACCTTAGTTACAGATCTCAAAATAAAGGCAAAGCCCCAGTAGAAGGTTAGCATAGGAATATAGCGGAAGAGATATGTTACTGCTTCACAGCTATACAATCCTTAGGTAGAACTGTGCTATTTGCTTTGGTTTAAATGGGAGATAAAACTCTACCACCATAGTTTCTTGTGGAAAAGGCAGAAAATGGGGAGTAGTGGGAAAGAAGAGAATTATCTTAAGATATAATAAACTTGTGGAGAAGTACTGAATGACAGATGGGACTGGGAGGGAGTTCTGAGTACCACTATCTTGTAGGATGGGGAGTTCCAGATGTTGAAGTTCATGAGAACATGATTTACAACAAAGAGTGCAGTCAACAGGGGTGGGGGAACTGACTTGAATTGTTTGACTGATAAGTTCTTTCATTCCTCCTTTAGTTCTCCCATTATTCTTGATGAGTGCTACATGTTCCTTGAATCTTGAGCAATTGTATAGTAGACTATATGAAGATGAAAGAAGTTGTGAGGTAGCCAAGAGGCAATGTGAATGATGACTGGTGACTCTCCTAAGGTTTGAAGTCAAGTCACCTCCTATGATCTCCATTGACATAGGGGAAGAGTAATACAGAAAATCTCAAGTTGTGGATTATCTCAAAATACTTGAGATTTAACCTATTTTAGAATGCATTGTAGAAATCCATGAATGTATAGATAAGCAAATCTACTTTTTAAATTATGTTGCACTCTAGATTAAAATGAATTTTCATTCCTTAAGTACACATGCATGAAAGCAAGGGGGGCTGTTCCAGAAATATGCTCTACAGCAGAGATATAGATATATTCTTTTGTATCTGAGGTAGGTTGGGAGATTTTGGGTACTTTCTGGGTTTGAAATACTTAAAACAATCTGACAACACAGGAATTTTCTCTAAAATACTGAGAAGTGATACATATGTAAGGTGGAAGAGAGTTGAAGAGTTTGGTCCAAGATTTTTGACCCATCTCAATGATAATACTTACTTTCAGTTTTAGTAATGTAGTCTGGCCCAAGTGCAGATAGTCTGGCTGGCATTCAATGGGAGCAGTCATTGCACTTGGGCCAGATTTAGGGCTGGCCAATTTGCAGTTATAATCTCCCCCTAGGACAAATTTTCTTTGGTAGGAGCCATTTTGGGAACTTCAAGAACTCATTAAGTCTTTTATAAACTACTGATTCCTTGTATTCTTTGAACCCTTATGACCAAAAGAGTCAGTTCAACTTTACTTAAAGAAAGGATTCAGATTTCAAGAGAAGTTAACTTGCAACTATTCCTTGTTGCACATATAACGTGACTTATTGTTGCTCATTTTCACATTTTTTCTTTTACCAATTCAAGAACCCTATCCAAAACTTAACATACCCAAGACTTGAACAGAAGCTTGGAGCCATTAAAACAAAACAAAATAAAAGAAAAATAATAATCTTTCCAAGAAATTAGTTAAATTCTTGTAGCCAACAAACTATCCTGAAAAGGAATCACTTGCTTGTTTCACTGAAATGCTCCCAACAAAATGAGTGTTAGGAGAACTGAAATGATATTTCAGAAGCCATAAAGTATCCTTGAGGGAGTATTACTTTTTCAATCAGGTTCTGATTTAAAAGTGAAATTTGCATGATCAAGGTAATATAGCAAAAAGGTATCAGACTTCTAGGGAAAGAAGACATTGGAGAAAGGAGAAGAGGTGATATGTTTATTGATGAAGTAAACCTTGGCCTGTCTAGGTTGCTTAGTTGTTTTATTAGTTGTTTGTTTATTTTTAGATATTGAATGTATATGTGTATGAGGGGGAGTGGAAAGGGACAGAGGAAGCAAATCACTTTCTTTTTCCTAAAAGGGAAAAAAACATGATCTATAAGGGAAGAAAAGAGATTTATTTTATCATTCTGTCCCATGCTCTTCTATCTAAAGAAATTATTTTCTTGGTTGTAAACTGAAGAGAAATGTAGTTAAGTAACACCATGGATGGAGGCCTGGACCTGGAGTCAGAAAGACTCATCTTTGTGAATTCAAATATGACCTCAGACATTTACTAGCTGTGTGACTCTGGGCAAGTCACTTAACCCTGTTTACCCCATTATCCTTATTTGTAAAGTGAGTTGGGGAAGGAAATGGCCAGTATCTTTGCCAAGAAAACCCCAAATTGGATCACGAAGTTGGACATGACTGAAATGACTAAACAAAAATATCACCAGTAAAACTGAAGAAAGATGGTAGATTTGGGGCAGGGAGGATGAGAATTAAACCAAACTACGGTATGGCATGGCCAGCTGTCATTGCAATGTGGTGGAATCAATCAATAAAAATTATTAAGTGCCTATTATATACCAATCACTGTGCTCAGAAAGGGCGGTACAAAAAAAGGCAAAGGACAGTCTGTAGTTTTTCCACTAGTTCCCTACCCCTCCTATCCTTTTCCTTCCAAAGCATGAGATTGCATCTCACTTATGCTCACACAGAACTCTGGCCCTGAAGTTTCCCATCCCCTCCCTCCTTTGGCTACCATGATCATCTACCTGGACCTCAACCATTATAAAATGTTCTCCGACATTTATAAGATTCATGAGATCTTGATTGGACTGTGCCTGGAAGTGGAGGAGAAGATAGTCAGTAGGACAGAGGGTGCCACTGATGATTCATTCCTTGGTGTAAATACTTCTGCTGGCGGTATTGAGGGTAAGGGAAGAGTTGCTACTATAAATTACTGGAGTTGATATAGTAATAAGCTATTATCTGCAAGAGACTAGTTTCATAAAAGAAATCTCAAAAAGTACATCAAAAATATGAAATCAGTCAAAGGCAGACTTGAAAAACACAAACCAGATAGAATAAAACCTTTTATGATGGGACCTAACTGAATAAATCAAACCTATCCTTGTTAATTAAAAACAAACAAACAAAAAAAACCCACTATCCATTCTTCATAAATGAAAACATGAATCCAGATGACATGCTGGTTCTTTTGGACTTCCAGGAGGATGATGGGATCCTCCATATAAGATTTTCTTTAAGGAAGATTTAGAAATGGAGAAATATTAACAAGTTCAGCTTTTTACTTTGAATCTCCTGTTATAATTGGCTGGTGCTTTTTGTCATCAGCACAACACCAGGATTTGGACAAACTGGAACTAATATTATTGTGAGCTTTATTTATTTATTTTTGACCTTGATTTATTTGGAGCGGAGGCATTGTTTTAAAAATGTCATATAGGGCAGCTAGGTAGTGCAGTGGATAGAGCACCAGCCCTGAATTCAGGAGGACTGGAGTTCAAATATGGTCTCAGACACTTAACACTTCCTAGCTGTGTGACCCTGGGCAAGTCACTTAATCCCAGCCTCAGAAAAAGAAAAAAAAAAAAAGAAAGAAAAAAGAAAAATATTATGTAGGTTGTCTACAATAAAAGGTATTAAAACATTTCTCTTCCTGCCCCTCCAAAAAAAAAAAAAAAAAAAGAATCCAGTTCACAATCCAATAGAGGGGAAGACACCATACAAACAAATATATACAAACAAGCTATAAAAAAGACAAAGGAAATAATTAACATTGGCTAGGATTAGGGTTATATTTAAACAGAAAAGGCAACCAGTTATGTGATGATTTGAGAAGTCTGATGTAAGGCTTCCTGTTCTCAAAGGTCTTCCTCAGTATCATGCTTAAAATTGTCAGAACTCTATAATATCATGCTTAATATTCAAACCTTCTTGCCAAATGGCTGAATACTATAGTGGAAAGAATATTGAATTTGGAATCAAAAGACTTACTTTAGAGAATTGGCTTTGCTACCATATAGTTCTTCAACTTTGGGCAAGTTGCTTATTTTTCTGAATATCAGTTTCCTAATTTGTGAAATGGGAATTGGCAACATTAGTAATACCTACCTCAGAGTTGTTGATAGTCTCAAGTGAAATAATTTTCTGCAAATTTCTGGTAAAATTGTATACAAATTTAAGCTTAAAATATAAGCTTTTGTCTCAGATATTTAGGAACTAAAAATTCAGATTTTTGGAGGGTGGGAATAACCTTGAAATATTTTCAGTCATTAACATCTTAAATTCATTTAAATTGCTTACTATAGACTAAGGAGAAAATCTAGAGAGAGTATTACAGGAGTCTAGGAAGTGTGGACTGGAAATATTCTAGATCTTTTCTGAGTAAGATTAAGGGATATAACTATTTTCTAAGACAGTGATTCCCACTTAGTGATTTGGGACAATGGTCTAAAGGTTCAAGCTAAAAATTCTTTAATGATGTTTTAAACAGTAAATAACTGCACAATTACATTATAAGTGTTTTTCTTCTGATAGCAAGGATGTGCATGTTTGAGGCAAAATAAGTTTATTTTTTCAGTGATTTTGAGGTTGTTTGGACAGAAGTTATCGTTGTAATAATTGTAATAAATCTAAAAAGACATTATGAGTCATATATTAAATTACAACATTTTTTGGTGGTTGTTGTTTCTGTTGAAAGGATTTTACAGTACTAAAAACAACTGGTCTAAGCTATGGCAAAAAGAGTAAGAAAAAATGAACTTAGGCAACAAGTTTGAGTAGTAATGAGGGAGTTGGGAATTTGGCCAAGTAATTGAAATTTACCCTTAGTTTCCACATGGGAAGATATGGCTCATGGTTACAGCATGCAATTTAGGGTAGTCCAAATGTGGTGAAGAACTATAGCAGCCTGGAAAAAATGGTTGAAGTACCATGAGGAGGGGAATGATGTTATATGCTGAGAGAAATGATTAACCAATGATTTGGGGAGTTCCAGCATTCCCTCCTTTTTTCTAAAGTCTTAATTTCCAAAATTCAGTCTCTTGAAGGACATTTTGGATAATGAGCTTGGACAAACTTTCTTAACAATTTTGTTCACACTCCACCCAGGTGGGAAAGCCATTGTGTTCTAGGCAGGTTTGGGTGGGGATAAATTCTCTAAATAGACTGCCCCAAGGCTAGGGGATAACTTAGAAGTAAATATTGAAATCAAAGTTCATTTGAAAAAGTTCAGCTTCTCATTGTAATATTCATTCTCTTATTAATTGTAAACCAATAAGAGCTGATTGCCATCCTTGGGATGCCAATCCCACACTTGCCAAGGATGGGAGCACCACTCTTCCATTAAGCATATATACCATATGCCCAACACCATGAAGGTCTTTGATCTAAGAGAGAGATATAGCCACATGACCATCCTTTGAATAAGATGCTGGAATTATTAATAAAATGATTAAATTGCCCAGAAATGATATCTCTAGAATTTTTTTTAAATGCCACAATTCACAAATATCATGTCATTTTGAGGTAGACTTGCTTCCAATAGGCTATGATAATCAAGGACGAATATAAAGAGAAAAGTGATATGGCTTGTTTTAGAAGCTCAGGACTGGAAAAGACTATCCACAGTTGAAAATGGCTGTCTTCTTCAACAATTCCAGAAAGAGGTCATTCAACTTTTATTTGAAAATGCCCAGTAAGGGTGAATCTGCTACCTCCCAAGGTACTCCATTCTACTTTTGGAGAGTTCTAACTGTAAGGAGGAAAAGTAGCTTGGGAAATAACTAAAAAGATGGCCTGGGAACTGGTTTCAATTTCTCTCTCTCTCTTTAAAAATTTTTCCATTTTATTTTGTTTAGTTACATGTAAACAAAAATGTTTACCATTCATTAAAAATAATTGAGTTCCAAATTCTCTCCCTGCCTTCCTTTTCTTCCCCAACTTGAGAAAGCAAGCAAATTGATATAGATTATATATGTGCAGTCATGTAAAACATTTCCATATTAGCCATGTTACAAAAGAAAATGTGGAACAAAACCCACAAGAATAATAAAGTAAAAGAAGTATGCTTCAATTTATATCAGAATTCATCAATTCTTTCTCTGGAAGTAGATAGCATTTTTTTGTCATGAATCTGTTGGAATTTTCTTAGATTATTATATTGCTGAAAATAGCTAGATCATTCACAGTTGATCATAGCATGAATTGCTGTTTCTGTGTACAATGTTTTCCTGGTGCTATTTACATACTATTACTTCAGTTCATGTAAGTCTTTCCAGGTTTTCTGAAATCATCCAGCTCATCATTTCATATAGCACAATATTACAATCATATGTTACAACTCATTCAGCCATTCTCCAATTGATGGATGACCTTTAAATTTCCAATTTTTTGCCACCACATAAAGAACTGCTATAATTATTTTTGTAGGCCATTTTCCTTTGATCTCTTTGTGATCCAGACCTAATAGTGGTATTTCAGTGTCATAAGGTATGCACAGTCTTAAAGTCTATTGGTATCAGAACTGGGTTAATTGTTGCCTCTGCCATTCTGGCCATGTGAATGTAGGGAAATCATTTAACTTCTCAGTTCCCTTAGGCAACACTCTAAGATTGTAAATTGAAGAACAGTGATCCATTTGCCTTAATAAATGGAACTTACTGGCAGTTTTCTTAATCAATGCGATCCCACTTTCAGAGAGAATAGTGGTACTTTTGACAGTAATAAGGAAGGGGGAAGATTTTGGAGAAGGATAATAAATTCAGTTTTGCACATGTTAAATTTAAGATGTCTGTGGTATATTTAGTCTGAGATATCAAGTAGGCTATTGGAGAATCAAGATTGAAAGTCTGAACAGAGGTTAGGACTGGATGAGATATGAGATTCATTGACAATCCAGGAGCTAACAAGATCAGAAAGTGAGATATAATAGAGTCAGAAGATAACAAATTCCAGGACAGACTCTGGGGGATGTCTATTTTAATAGGTGTGATCTTGATGAAATTATACACTGGAGGCTGAGGGAGGAGAAACAGTATAGAGTGATATTATAAAGATCAAGAAAGAAATGAACACAAAGGACAATAGGGTGATTGAAGTGTCAAAAACTGTAGAGAGGTCAAGCATGAGAGTAAAGATTGTTAGATTTTTCAGTTAAGAAACTTAGTAACTTTGGAGAAAAGTCTCATTTGAACAATAAAATGAAAGTCAGAGTTAAGAAGGGAGTGGGAAGAAATGAAGTGGAGGCATCTCTTATAGGCAGCATTCTCTAAGGAGTTCAGTCACAAAAAAAGAAAGATTTTAGATGAGAGCTTACAGTAATGTGTGGTTCAAGTAAGGTTTTGGGGGGATGTGGGAGTAATGGGCATGTTTGGAGAGTGTAGAGAAACAGCCAGTAAACTGGGAGAGATTGAAAAAAAGAGAGTGAAATGGTTCATGAACAGGTAAAAATGGGGAAGAGAGGAGAGTAGAACTGGTTTAGGGGTGATGGGCTTGACAATCCACAAAGGCTGACAAATTAGAGGTCACAGTAGAGTCAAAGAACAGGATTTGGGGTTGTAAGATAGAAAAAGAAATGTAATAACAAAAGGTTATTATTAGATTAAGGAATTTCAGAGTTCATGAACATGCAAGTAGTACACTTGTAAAGAATGACAGGATAAAGATATGTCTATCTTGTATGGCTGAGGTAGAATGGAGAGAGAGGTCATAGGAAATGATTTATTTGAAGAAATAAATAGGTTGGGATGTTTGAGAGAATATCATCAATATGTGTGTTGAAGTTCTCTACAATAAGCAAAGAAGTTGGAGAGAAGAGAAAGACTGTGGACCTATTGAGGGAAGAAGGGGAATGTCCTGGATATTATAGACAGCAGCTATGAAATTTTTGATTGCTAGATAAAGATTAAGTGGACCTCAGAGAAGAGATTCCTGAATCATTCTGAGCTTCATAGTAACAAGAGGGAACAGAGAACACTCCAACTTGAGTTTGAAGAGAATTAGTGAAAATACAAGGGCTGAAAAGAGAGGCAGTGGGGAATTAAGTCTCAATGAGAGCCAGAAGGTAGAAGGAGTTGGAAAGTAAAAAGGTTTAGGATGAAAGTAAACTTGTTATCTATTCAGCAAGCATTACAGAGAACACAATAAAAGGGGTGTGTAGCTTTAGCGAGGGGCACTGAGATTGGAACTGAACTAGAGGGATAGAAATAAAGGAGCAGGCAGTGGAGGATGGAAAAGAGGGTTTGAATAATGACATCTAAGGGTTCATAAATCCCTGGGGTGGGGAGTGTATGACTGGATGAGTTAGTCAATGAGGAATGAGTTCAGATTATTAAAATAGAAGCATTGCTTCTCCTCTGAGGGTATAGGTATCTCAGGCGAGGGGAACAGTAGTAAGCTGATAGAATGGTATACCTCTCCATTCATGCAGCTAGGAACAGGGCAGGTCACGAGACAGGTGGAAAGAACAGAACAGAATGGCAGCTTTGTCCATCTTTCACAGTTAGGAAAATGCTAGCCAAGGAGAGGAATGGTAACTTATTATTTATGTTTATTCTTAGATTATAAGTTCCTTAAGAGCAAGACCTGCATCTAAAGACCTTTGTATCCTAACCTTCTATAGAGTCTTACCAATAATAGATACATAGTCAATCAGATATTTGTTGAATAAATGACTGAATGAATGAAACCCAAGCTAGTATAGAGCCCTGGTTGCACTTGCCTGAGGCTCCTGCTGCTGAGAAGGTTGAACCTGATGAATCATTTGAGTTTGGGAGCATGCAGTGGGATAAAACTAACTAGGTTCTCCACTAAATCTAGCAGCTCTTGTTAAGCCCCCAGAAATAGGGGGCTTTCAGGCTGTTGAAGGAGGGGCACAAGTTGGAAACAAGGATTCGTCAAAGATTTTTGTGCCAGGCAGAAGGGAGATTAGACCTGTGAGTATTTGCTATACTTTCAGCCTGGACAAGAAAGGGGAAACAGTTTAAGAAAGAAAGAAAAAGTCAATACTACAAGATGAAAGTCTTGGTTTAGTTTAAATCAATGCTATTTCTATCTTCTTTACACAATAGTCTTTTTAGCTCATTGATTTCTGAATAAGATTTGATACCATATAATAAGATATGATACAATTTGACTTGATGCAATGCAACACAATGAAACCCTACAATACAACCCTCACAGCACAACATAGTACAAGACTTGATATTTACAGAGTGCCTTTAGATTTGCTCAGTCCTCTATATACTGTCTCATTTTTGGCTTCCTTATTTGTGGATATTTTCCTTATGGTCTTAGACTCAGTGCTTCTCTTGCTTAAAGAGAGAATTTTAAATAGGAAAAATGACACTAGATTTAGCCCTGAAGATTTGGGTTTGAATCCTAACTCTTGTCATTTACTAGTGTTATGATACAGGGGTAAGTCATTTAAGCTCTCTGGCTCATCATCTCTAAAATGGAGATGCTAATATTTATGCAACCTGCCTCCTAGGATTGTTATAAGGACATGTGAAAAACATCTATATGTAGTATTTTGTAAGTCTTAAAAGTTCAATTTAAAAGTAAGCAATTGTTATTAATGTTGTTATGTTCTTAGAAGGAGGTCATATGATATAGTAAATAGAGAACTGGCCTTGGTGTCAGTCCCGGATTCCAATTCTGTTTTTGTCACTAATTTCGTAGAAGTTTTTTTGTTTGTTTGTTTGTTTTTAAACCAATCTATGAGCCAGTTTTATCGCATGTTAAAATAGGAATAAAAACTGCTCTACCTATCTCTCAGGATTGTTTTGAGCATCATAAGATGATGGAGGACACAGTGCTTTATAAGGTAAATAATGCAGTTACAGAATAATCTCAGTTGCTAGAGAGAATCCTTTTCACAGTTCTCCTTAGCTATATTTGGTATTTTTCATAAGCCTGACTTCCTTCCTTCCTTCCTTCCTTCCTTCCTTCCTTCCTTCCTTCCTTCCTTCCTTCCTTCCTTCCTTCCTTCCTTCCTTCCTTCCTTCCTTCCTTCCTTCCTTCCTTCCTTCCTTCCTTCCTTCCTTCCTTCCTTCCTTCCTTCCTTCCTTCCTTCCTTCCTTCCTTCCTTCCTTCCTTCCTTCCTTCCTTCCTTCTTTCTTTCTTTCTTTCTTTCTTTCTTTCTTTCTTTCTTTCTTTCTTTCTTTCTTTCTTTCTTTCTTTCTTTCTTTCTTTCTTTCTTTCTTTCTTTCTTTCTTTCTTTCTTTCTTTTCTTTTCTTTTCTTTTCTTTTCTTTTCTTTTCTTTTCTTTTCTTTTCTTTTTGTACATTTATAAGGACAGTCTTGTGGAGAGCAAAAGACTTTGACACCAATAGCTTTGGTGTCAGAATATGGGTTTGGATCCTCATTCGCTATTTTAAACTTGTGTAACGTTGGGGAACTCACTTTTCTATCTGGTCCTCAGTTTCCTCATCTTTAAAAAAGAGGATGGACTAGATGACCTTTAAGGTTTCTTCCATCTTTCAATCTCCTGACTTATTAATGAAAAGGGAGCCAGCTATGATGGACAGAAGGCGAGGAGTAGCAGCAATACAGGCAGCTATTTGGGATTTGGCACCTCAATGAGCACCTTATCTAGAGAGGAGGCACCTCTGATTTTGGAGAGAATTTCAATAAATTGGCTTATTAAAATAAGTTATTGGAGTTAGATTTTTGAAGATGAAACTAGGCTTCAGAGAGTCATTAGCTTCCATCTTAAAAGAGCAGGGGCTATTTAACTTTGTCTTACATGAAGAATTTAGAACCATTGAGTTTGGTTTGTTAATAAGAGGGTTGCTCCCTAAGGTCTATAGTCCTAAATTAAGATTAAATTATTAACAATGAGGCACATTTGGAAAATGGATGAGATGGGAGAAGCAGATTTACTGGGATATATAATTAAAATGGGCTTTTTAATTTCTTAACCCTTATTTTTTAGATTATCATCTTAAATTAAAATTCTTGGCTGTAGTTTTATGCTTTTCCAAGGACTGTCCTTTGGTATGAAAGAAATATGGGGTAGTAGAAAGAATACTGGACTTGGAATCACAGGACCCGTGTTGATGTGTTGACTTTGCTAGGAATCATATGTGTGGTCCTGGTCAAGTCCCCCAATATTTTCATACCTATGCTTCCTCATCTATAAAATGGGATAATGCCCCCTCCTCAGTTGTTATTTATTCTGTATCTATTTTTATATATCTCAATCTATTTATCTATCTCCCTATGTATTAACTCTCTACCTGATCTTTTCCCCCATCCCCATCACCCAGCTTGTAAGTTCCTTGAGGTAAAGGGTTATTTAATATTTTTTGTACTCTTAATGCTTAGCATAGTGCTTGGCACATAGTAGTTGTTTAACAGAGTCTTCCTGATAGATTAACTGTGAGGAAAGTATTTCCATTAATTTGAAAGTGCTATACTAATAGTTACTTATGATTAATACATAGTAAATTTGCTCACCATTAAATTTTTGTACCCCTTTTTTGGTAGTGCTCCATACCCTAGAGCCTTTATTCTGAGACAGGGGACAAGTCTATTTGCAGCAGTTAGATGACATGATGCTAAATTTGGAGTTAGGAAAACCTGAATTTAAATCCTTCTTCAGTCACATAACTAGCTATGTGATCTTGGGCAATCACTTAACCTCTGCCTCAATTTCCTTATCTGTAAAATATACTTACATAGCATTATAGTGACAATCAATTGAAATAATCGAGATTATTATCCCATTTTCAGATCTGTTTTGCAAATAAAATACTATATAGATACAAGATATTATTATGAAAAAGTCCAAGTCTCATATACATCAATGTATCCATGCATCCATCCACTTATATACTTATACATGTCTTTATGGCATACATAGGGAGTATGCTGGGTGTTCTAGCATACCTGGTGGTGTGATACCCATACCACTTACTTACGTCCCCAGAGAGGAAGGGAGGATCAATAGTAATACACTCTTCTGGGTTTGCTAGTGCTCTTGACACTTCCTTTAGTCATGTTACTATATTACTCTGTGTCCACATATATACCACACACATACACATCCATGCTGGCTCCTTTCCATTATCCTTCTCAGGGGAGCTGTCAGGATTAATTACTAAGAATTTATAAAGAGCTGTGAAGATTTTAAAAAGTGCTCTCTATATGCCAAATGCTATTACTTTGTGTCATGACGTTTCTAGAGTGTGTGGAACCAAACAGGCAAGTTTGACATTTGGAGGAAATGGATGTTTTTCAGACCACCCTCCTTCCCTTTCAGGTTTTACAGCTAAGTTTCTCTTTTCTCCATGACCACACATGTGGGGCTTCTTTTTATCATGTTATTCTTTGGTGTAAGAAGTACATTGTAGTAGCCTTTAATCTTTCTCCCATAATTTCACCTACAATTCAAAAACAAAACAAAACAAAACAAAACAAAACAAAAAAAAACAACCTTAAGATCAGAGAATCATAGATTAAGAGCTGGAAAGGATCTTATGAGCCATCTAGTTTCTCATCCCAGTCATTTTATAGATGAGGAAACTGAGCCACAGAGAGATGAAGGTTCTTGATCACAGTCATGCAAGCAGTAAATGACAGAGGCAGTATTTCTACTTTAATGTGATTTCAAATCTACTATACTTTTATAATATGGCACCTCTAGTAGGAAGTGCTTCCTGAGTTCTTGGATCATGAGAAGAGATAAATGCTGATTGTAATCATTAACACAATAATAGGTGAATGAATCAAGGAGTAGATGGTAAATAGTACAAAGGATAAATTTTTGAGGTTGGAGTCAAGAACACCTGGGTTCAGACTTGTGGAAGAGGAAGGAAGTTATGACCAAAGAAGAACTAGAGATCATTATTGATCACAAAATAGAAAATGTTGATTATATCAAATTAAAAAGCTTTTGTACAAACAAAACTAATGCAGACAAGATTAGAAGGGAAGCAATAAACTGGGAAAACATTTTTACAGTTAAAGGTTCTAATAAAGGCCTCATTGCTTAAATATATAGAGAAGTGACTCTATAAGAAATCAAGCCATTCTCCAATTTATCAATGGTCAAAGGATATGAACAGACAATTTTCAGATGATGAAATTGAAACTACTTCTACTCATATGAAAGAGTGTTCCAAATCACTATTGATCAGAGAACTGCAAATTAAGACAACTCTGAGATACCACTACACACCTGTCAGATTGGCTAAGATGACAGAAAAAGACAGCAATTAATGTCGGAGGAAATGCAGGAAAACTGTGACACATTGTTGGTGGAATTATGAATGGATCCAACCATTCTGGAGAATGATTTGGAACTATGCTCAAAAAGTTATCAAACTGTGCATACCCTTTGATCCAGCAGTGTTACTACTGGGCTTATATCCCAAAGAGATCTTAAAGAAGGGAAAAGGACCTGTATGTGCAAGAATATTTGTGGCAGCCCTTTTTGTGGTGGCTAGAAACTGGAAAATGAATGGATGTCCATCAATTGGAGAATGGTTGGATAAATTGTGGTATATGAATGTTATGGAATATTATTGTTCTATAAGAAATGGCCAGCAGGATGGATACAGAGAGGCTTGGAAAGACTTACTGAACTGATGCTGAGTGAAGTGAGCAGAACCAGGAGATCATTATACACTTCAACAGCAATACTGTATGAGGATGTATTCTGATGGAAGTGGGTATCTTCGACAAAAAGAAGCTCTAATTCAGTTCCAATTGATCAATGATGGACAGAATCAGTCACACCCAGAGAAGAAACACTGGAAAATGAATGTAGACTACTTGCATTTTTGTTTTTCTTCCCAGGTTATTTTTAACCTTCTGAATCTAATTTTTCTTATGCAGCAAGAGAACTGTTCAGTTCTACACATATATATTGCATCTAGGCTATACTTTAACATGTTTAATACGTATAAGACTGCCTGCCATCTAGGAGAGGGAGTGGAGGGAGGGATGGGAAAAGTCAGAACAGAAATGGGTGCAAGGGATAATATTGTAAAAATTGCCCAGGCATATGTTCTGTCAATAAAAAGCTATAATAAAAAATTTTTAAAAAGGACACCTGAGTTCAAATCTAGTCTCAGAAAGTTAACAGCTATATAACCCCAGGCTTAATCTTTGCCTATCTTAGTGTCCTCAGTTATAGAACTGGAACAATAATATTATTTATCTCTCAGTGTTTTTGCAAAAGTAAAATGAGACAATGTCTGTAATGCATTTATTAAACATCTACAATATGCTGGAACTATAGTTCCTAGTTCATAGTTTCTATATAGTTTCCTCTAGGTTCCTATAACCTACATATTGTAAATGTTTAATAAATGATTCTCTTCCTCAAACCAATGAATGAATTCACTTTTCCTTAATGTTTACTTCATGCAAGATGCAAAACTAAGAGCTAGAGATAAACATATAAAAGCAATACTGCCCATGACCTCAAAGAGTTTACATTAAAAAAAAAAAAAACTATTGCTGAACTTTGCTTTGTACATTATAAACATTATATTACATTTATAGATTAGAAACAAAACAATTAATTAAAGCTAATAATATTGTGATCTTATCTGAAAGTCCAAGCAACATTTCATATCTATAACCTTCTCCTCAATGCTTTATTAAAAACAAATCTACAGAAATCTAATTTTTCCCTTCTCTCAATGCCATTGAAAAAAAGAACAAATAAGATTTTAATAACAAATATGTACAGTTAAATAAAACAAATTCCTTTAATGACTAGATGTAAAAATTTTGGGCTCTTCCTATACTCTAATTCTGTCAGGATTTTGAGAGAGCATGTTTCATCATGGATCTTTTAGAATCCTTAATTATTCTTGAATGCATCATAGTTCTTATCGCTTTCAAAGTATTTGTTTTTGAAGTGTTGATGATATTCTAATTAATCTACACAACAAAGAGCAGGTGAGGGGAGCCATAGGGTAGTTGGCTGATATGCTAGTTCCAGAATCAATAATAGTGTTGATTTAATTATAGATCAAGAGGTTGGAAGTAGGAACATGGAGGGCAGGGGCATGGAGGCTAATAGGAAGAAATGCACTTCCTGAGCAGAATCAGGAATACTTCCTTTGGAAGTCACTCAGTGAGGAGAGAATATGGTGGTCAGTAGGGTTTAATGCTGCAGAATGTCCTTCAGGATCAAAGCCAATATCTAATTTATTCACTTTTGTACTTTTGTCTGGGAAGATGGGAATACAGATTGAATGGATACAAGAAGGGTATGGTGATGAGAGGGGGAAATGATAGAAGGAAAAGGATATCAACATGACCACATTTGGAAACTTCCCTATCTGCAAGGGATAATCCTTCCTGAGTTGCTGTGGCCAAAAAGTTCTTGTGGAAAACCAGCTTTTGAGCCTTTATAAATTTAGCTGGACTTCAGATAACAGTTACACAATCCATTCCTGGGTACATATTTGGAAGTCTTTCCAATTTAGTTCAAGGTTGGGGAATAGGAAGGGAATAAGCATTTATATAATGCCTACTATGTGCCAGGCACTGAACTAAGTTTTTTATTTTTTTATTTTTAACAAATATCTTGTTGGTCTTCACAACTCACTCTGGGAGTATGTGCTGATATTATCTACATTTTATAGTTGAGCAAACTAAAGCAAACAGAGGTAAAGTATCTTTTTCCAGTTCAGACTACTAGGAAGTGTTTGTTTTGATGAAATCATATGGGATAAGTACATAAAGAGAGCTACAAAGTGCCACTTGAGGTCCAAAGTAGAAAAGTTCTTTATTGATCATTAGTATCAAATGCAGTCTTTTAAATAAGATGGCATTTCACATGAGCTTCAAAGGATGGACATAATATGTATGACCTATGTCCCCATGTTTCACTTTCTATCTCTGGGGATTTCTTTCTTGAAGGTTGAGTTTGTTTTTGGCAAGTAACCATCTGTATCCTCATCTTTCTCACTAAAAAGCATATATAAACTAGCCATCTGTGAATGGCTTTGTGCCAGGTATCAGACAGAGTGATTAAGACAGATTGTGCTTCCTTGGAGCATAAAACTTCAAGCCCGATGCAGACCTACTTTCACGTGCTCTCAAGCTCCATCATTCACCAAGCTTCAATTCTTTTTATTCAACCCTGCTGCCCTCTCTGTCAGCTCTCTCTTTTTCTTTTTTGGGGCTTAGAACTCTGCTGATATTTGATAGAGCACCATCATCATAGTCCCCAAAGTACTGACATTACTCCACAGGGATTAGCACTCCTACCATTGTTCCTAATTAATTAATCCTCTATTAAAAAGTTTTTATAACTTTATACTTTCTTGACTTCCTTATATAGCTTTTTTGTCCACAAAGGTATTGGAAATTGAAGTGATGGTAGAAAGGTATGGGCTCTAACAAAGAAACATTACAAAAGTTATGTGGGTCTGGAACCTTGAATTTTTTTCTCAATCCAAGGGTCTTTTGTTTCTCTCATGCAATGAAAGGGAGGTGGGGATACAAGGAATACCCTCCCCCTCAGAAAGAGCTGCTTTAAAATATTACCTT